>NW_009637338.1:4038-7901 GCF_000690535.1 Cariama cristata | reverse complement strand
CTTTAAAGAAGTTGTTTGTCACTCACAGTTGGTCTTTCTGTCTGTCTGGTAGTATGAAATATCCACAGCTTTAAATTGAGTTGGCAGTCTTGTACAAAGACCAACTATGGCTGAAAAAATCAAGTGCCATGAGATGCAAGCTACATTTTTTCTTGGACCAAATTCTGTTTTTTATTAGTTCCAACGGAGCCATTTAATACTTGAATAGAATAGAATAAAATAGTTCCAGTTGAAAGGGACCTACAACAGTCATCTTGTCCAACTGCCTGACCACTTCAGGGCTGACCAAAATTTAAAAAGCATGTTATTCAGGGTATTGTCCAAATGCCTGTTAAACACTGACAGGCTTGGGGCATCGATCACCTCTCTAGGAAGCCTGTTCCAGTGTTTGATCACCCTCTGGGTAAAGAAATGCTTCCTGATGTCCAGTCTAAACCTCCCCAGTGCAGCTTTAAACCACTGGATCCCAGGGAGAAGAGATCAGCACCTCCCTCTCCACTTTCCCTCCTCAGGAAGCTGCAGAGAGCAATGAGGTTGCCCCTCAGCCTCCTTCTCTCCAAACCAGACAGACCCAGAGCCCTCAGCCGCTCCTCACAGGACAGCCCTTCCAGCCCTTCCACCAGCTCTGTCCCCCTCCTCTGGACGCATTCAAGGACCTCAACATCCTTCTTAAATCGTGGAGCCCAGAACTGCACACAGAACTCGAGGCGAGGCCGCACCAACGCTGACTACAGCGGGATAATCACCTCTTTTGAGCGGCTGGTTACGCTGTGTTTGATGGACCCCAGCGTGGGGTTTGCCCTCGGGGCGGCCAGGGCCCGCTGCTGGCTCCTGTTGGGCCTGCTGCCGGCCAGCACCCCCAGACCCCTTTCTGCAGGGCTGCTCTCCAGCCACTCCTCTCCCAAGATGTATTTGTCTACTAGTTACACTCAAACAGCATGTAACCTGGAAGTAACAACAAATTACTGAAACATCTTGTACCTGTATCATTGTAGTGATCCTGTTAATGAATAGAGTAGTTATGAGATCATAGCTTTAATGGGTAAGAAGCAGAATGGCCTTCAGAGTCTTTTCTTGGAGCTTAATGCAAGCTTTGCATAATTTATTTGGCATGTTTAAAAATTAGTCTCTTTAAACAATGGTGAATTTACAGTCAGAATCTGAGATGGTGTCATTACAGCTCTGTAGATTTATAGCGCTCAACAGATGTACATGTGCAGAGTATGGCCTTTGATGCCCACAGGGTAGAAAAAACCAGTCATTACTTTAGGTGTTATGTTGTGCAAGGTGAGGTAATGAGCTCAGAACCAGTTGAATTGTATTGCATCATTGTGGTTCATTCCACATGTAATGAATGTAGGGGAAAAGTGTTTTATGCCATAGTTGAAAATGTTTTAACTATTACAGTTCTAAAGGTAATCCTGAAAATTAAATTCTATTATAAACTGGTCTAGAACTTGTTTTCCTGAGTCTGCTGACTGCCCAAAAATATTTAAAAGGTGGGAATGGCTCCTGTTTTTTTTTTTTTCCCCTAGGATTTTTAGGTACTGAAATTCTAAACATGTAAATGCAGAGCTTGGTATGAGGAACTACTTCACTCTTGGTTGCTTCAGCAGAAACATATAATTATTGATGACATTTCATAGTTCTGACTTAGCTTTCATTCTTTCCTATGCTACATGCTTCGAACTGCTTAATCCTATCTATAGATAGCTACCCCTTACCTATCACAGTATATAGAGAGGAAATATAATTTGCTGTATAACTTGTTTATCCTCTTGTATGTGCATAGCTGTTAGGACACTAGACTAACAAATGCCAAACCACTCAGCTTTTTGTCTTTAGCCTCTCGATCAGATCTGTATTTGACCTTCATAATGTGGATGAAACTTGCTAGGAGCTTTCACAATGCTACAATTTTATTTTTGAATGGAAAAAAAGCTTGCGAGTTAGTTGTATATATCCATATCGATGCATATTCAACGGGACAAAAGAGCCCAGATGATGTGCTGCTGGGTTAACAGCAGAGATGCCAGGGTTGTGCCAGCTGGAACATGTTGGACAGCTGTGTTTTGGTCATTAAGAGGATAAGAAAACCTAATTCTACAACACTGAGAAATGCCAACAGAGTCTCTTAAGGACACGGGATGCAGTAAGGAATGGTGACGACTGAAAATCTAGCTGTGCATTTTCAGCACAGGAAAGGAGGGGAGATATACAGCTAGTCTGGATGGTGATGTATGCACCTGATGATTTGCTGCATTGTAGTGCACTAAGTTTTGCCAAACGCTACCTTTTTCAAGTGTATCTTTCCAGCAGTTGGCCTGCAGAGGTGGGCTGGTGTCAGAGGGCCCCAGTACCACTTCAATGCAGAGATGTCTGCTAATTAAAATCTTTGCGGATGCACTGTAAATCTTTGGCCCTACAAAATGTGCAACCAGAATTGTGTGTTACTCTGCTAAAACATTGGGAAGTAGTGTTAGGAAAAGTAAGCAGGAGCAGATGTATTTAGGTGCGCTATATATATGTGGTTTTTTTTCCTCCCTGTGTAAATTTCATAGTGCTTGGGTAGGAAAATAAAGCAATTTTTTTCTTTTTACTGTTAAAGTTCTTTCAAAGCAGTGTTTCAGCAATCCAACAGGCTTTTGGAAATTACATTTTATAGCAAACAGTCTAGTGACAGCATATGGGGTGGTGTGGGGAGAATCGGAGATGAATCATGCATTTGCAGACTCCAGCCAACTAGTTACCGAGCTGTGCAGCTGCCATGTAGGTCAGCAAGTTGCTCAAGGCTAGGTTTGCAGCTCAAAGGTCAGGATTCAGTGTGTTGTCCTCCTCATCTGAGAGGTTTCGTGACTGCAAATTAGCTGAAGTGGTGACAGACACAGGAGAGGGCTGGGACCCAAGGGATGCTTAACTAATTCTTGTGAAGACATTTATTTTCCCATGTTTTTTGTTTGTGAAGCCTCTCTGGGACCCGTGTGTCGGGCAACCTTACAGCAGTGGTAGGGCAAAGTTGCAGTGGCACAGCTAAAATGGAGAGGTTGTGAAAAACAGCCTGAAGGGCCAGTGGGCACTGTCTGTTTCCGTGTGCAAGAGAGAGAGGTGACCTGCTTGTGCAGCCTGCCTGATAAAGCACAGAACCAAGGCTTGAAAGAGGGCAGTGGGAGAAGTAGGTCTTCAAAACTATTGGAAATGTGTCTGGAGCAGTAGGAAGACCTCCTTTCTGGAAGTACTCACGAGATGATACTTATTTTCTGAGTCATTGACATAACAAGCACTCTAGTCCTGTTTTTGCAGGCTTCATGCAGTAACTTCACGCATCTAATTAACCTTTTAGTAACGATAGCCTAAACGTTGGTTGTGGTTTAACCCCAACCTGGGTGAGTGAGGCAGGGAAGAGTAAAAGCGAGACAACTCATGGCTTGAGATAAAGATAGTTTAGTAGGTAAAGCAAAAGCCATGCGCACAAGCGAAGCAAACCAAGGAATTCATTCACCACTTCCCATCGGCAGGCAGGTATTCAGCCATCTCCAGGAAAGTAGGGCTCCATCACACGGAACAGTGATTTGGGGAGACAGACACCATCACTCCAAATGTCCCGCCCCTTGCTCCTTCTTCCCCCAGCTTTATGTGCTGAGTATGAAGTGGTATGGTATGGAATATCGCTTGGGTCAGTTGGGGTCAGCTGTCCCGGCTGTGTCCCCTCCCAACTCCTTGTGCGCCCCTCCAGCCTCCTCGCTGGTGGGGTGGGGTGAGGAGCAGAAAAGGCCTTGACTCTGTCTCAGCCCTGCTCAGAAATAACTAAAATATCCCTGTGTTAACAACGCTGTTTCCAGCACAAATCCAAAACACAGCCCCAT
>NW_009637338.1:0-4004 GCF_000690535.1 Cariama cristata | reverse complement strand
TTTTACTTTTTCCCATCCAAAACCAGCACAACAGCCTAAATAGTAAGTTTTTTTTTTTTTTTTTTTGCCTGGCTTATTATGTAAGATTACTCGTGCTTATTTCAGTTGTGAGTAAAGTTAAACATCAAGGTCCTGTTACAGCAGACTGTTTGTTATTAGACATGTAGGTACACGTTGGGTTCAGTGGCACCACTAGCATGCTTTGAATAAGGCATGGGCTTCAGTATACCTTGTTTAGCTGAAGTGACTACTGCTGCTGGTCCTTTAATTTTTAAAAAATATTGTGTATTAAGTAAGTGTGTAAGTGTGTAAGTGTGTATTAGTAACCATTATGACTCTAAATTTATTTCTCTGTGTGAGGTTAATACAAAATTATAAGCTCACTCTAGAGAAATGCGACATTCAATGTATTACTTAAGTAAAACTTTTATTACTTTAATAATTTACTCCTTCAGCTGTTGAGGTCCATCTGTGCAAGATTGGAGATAAGGTTGGCATGAATAAGGCTTTCCTCTCAGCTGGAGCCTATTATTGACATTGGTAGTGAACTTTGCTGTCTGTGTGTTTACTTGTAGAAATACTGTGTGATTGGATCTTCTTGTGCCTCAGCCATATGTAAAATTGAGTTGTAATGGAGCCTTTGTAATGACACAGATTTTGCTTTGTATGAGCTTTCCCAAACAAAAATCTGTGTAGATATCCCCACAAATATTACCTGGCTACACTACTAATTTTTTTTTTTAATGTATCTAAATGATCACCTGCTTGTTGTTTAAATGAACAAACTTAAAACTTCTCTGTGTGTTCAGCTCTTGAGCAAGGAGAAGACATAATTTTTTAAAGCTGGTTTAGAAGTCAGGAAGAAAACAAGCAGAGCAAAGCTTGGGTTTGCTTGTGGTCTATTCTTAGACCTTTTACCTTTTTTTTACTTAAGTAAAAATGAAGGTGACAAAATCTGAGGAGGTGCATTTCTTTTTGCTGCTGCTGTTCTAATAACGTAAGATGGCCTTGTGTCTTTTTCATCTTAATTCAGGAGCAGCTTCTGTGCAGTTTGAATGCTGCTGCCTGGCTGATAATTTACTAGCTTGACTTTTTTCTTTTTCTTCCTTTTAAATGTGACATACACTGTCCTGTGTAGTTGTTTTTGTAGCACATTTATGACTGGAAACTTGCCTTTTGGCTTAATATTTTCTGCTTGGTCTGTATCTTTCAGATGCTAAATTTAATAGAAATCTGCTAACCGAAGAACTCTTTTTAAAATTCCCATCCTTCAATAAAGTATAAAAACCAGAACAACATGCTGAAGCAGGCTGTGAGTTAAAAGAGTAGTGACCATGAATCTCACTGTGAAGATGCACTGAATATCAACGATTTGGAAAAATAAGTGGGAAAGGGAATACGACACGGGAATGAAAAGATCAGAGAGACCAGAGATGAGAAGAAGGCAGAGAACCATAGCTGCGGAAAGGGAAAGGTTAAGGGATTATGTAGACAGCAGGAAGGAGATTTAGTGAATTTATATTTATCCTGTAAGCGATGTCAGAACCGTAAGCAGCAAGCGCCTTGAGCTGCTAGGATGATGCTGTAACGGTTCAAAATAGTAAGAAGAGATAAGGAAGGGGATGTGAGTTAGGATGGATTCTGTGCCATGTTCTGTTGACACATTTTTGAAACTGAATACTAGGGTTTGTATTCCTAACTTCATGCTTGACCCTCTAATTGTACAGTTACAACAGGTACTCTTGGTGAGAGCTGCAGATGAGAAGTCTCTCTAATTAAGCTAAGCCTATGGGTTAAAGCTACCTCTGTTGTAATTCCATGTGTTGGATTAAATTTGCAGTAATGTGTTTTCTTTTTAATAGCACTTGTGGATGTGCTCTTAGCTCCTTCCAGGGATGAAAAGTGAATAGAAAGTGCTACTAGAAAGTTACTAGGGTGTTAGTAGTTCTCATTACAAATTAAGAAATTAATTGTCTTGATGGATTTTGGTAAGTGTTTGTGAAGCTCAGTATGTGCTTAACATTGTTTTCTGTATCTCTGGTAGGGGAAAGGCACATGTCTATGTGTAATGCTTACATGTTGCTACCAATTCACAAACTCTGTTGTTCTTTCTTGTTATTCTTAAATGAAAATACTTACAAAGTTGGCTTATGCGGGATTTTATCCAATATATACTAAACTGCAGCTGAACTACTTTTGTTTTGGATAAAGCTTATTAATGATGTTGAATTAGTTTTTTTCCACACTCCATGTTGTTTGATTAATAAAAAAAGTCTGAAAATTCTCTGTGTGAAAGACGATGATCTTGCCTTTCATTTTAACTGTGTATTTCCTGTGTATTGCAGTTGGCATTGTAATTCATGTTTTGATTGCTAGTAAACAAAGGCAGGGGAACTTAGATGTGTGTTTAAGGACTTGCCCGATCCAGGGTTGAAGGTGTATTTCAGTAAACACAAACAGTGCAGATGGTAAGTATTTTAATATATTGGTGAGGCCTGGTTCTGCAGTGTGGAGGAAAAAAATATGACAAATGCAGGTAGCTTAGACAAACTTAGCTAGTTAACATGGACAAGCTAAAAGGATAGTTACTGATTTAAAATGTAAGTATAATCTTTTCACTTTTACCCACCTTTCATTTTTCTTACAGCTTTGAATAAAAAATTTTACATTCTTTATTGTCATGCATGTTTGGACGCTGGTGGAGCAGTAGGGGTGGAGGTGTGGTAATAATAAAAGGCAACTGGCAAATCAATAATACAATGCAGCACAGCTTAGATCTCCAAACTGCAAATCATCGGTTTGATTCCGTGAGGTGGAAAGAGGCTCCTGTGAGATACAAGGTGCTTGCTGTTTGCAGAAACTTCATACGCTGTTTCATCTTAAAAGGGCTTTTGGCACTTAATGAGGCTTAGTCTTCTTGCACCTTGAGATGCTCTTGTCTGTCTAGGCATCTTCAGTGCACTAATACAGGTCTCATATACGAGGGCAGTTGAGAGGCGATCATTTGGCAGAATTAATTGGCCTAAGATTAGAGCAAAAATAAATAATTGGTGAGGAAGTACTGTATTTTCACTTTTTGTTTGTATTTGCCTAGATTGAATTTTCTGTATAGGTCAGGAATGATTTAATAATGTATATCAATGCTCCTGAAACTACCTGTAGCAAAAGAAGAGGTTAGTGCCTTTTCTGTGGGAAGGTGAAATAGGAAGTCTGGATTTTGCCTGTATGGTTGTTGCTGGTCCCCTGGAACAGACAGTATATTAAAACCTCAAGGTTTAAACACTTAGGTTAAAGAATAGGAGAAATGGCAGCTGATTTTTCTCTTTTCCCTCACAATAAGCAGATGAGTTGGGGGGACTGGAGAGTAATTCCTTCTGCAGTGAAGTGCTTGTTTCCTGTAGCACAGGTCTCTGTCTTTCTGAGTGTTTTGGCTTATTAAAGCAAACATACTGAAAACTGCTCTCTCCATCTTCTTCTTTCTCTCTCTCTCTTTTTGCACACCCCTTCCAGTACCTAGTGTGGATAATATCAACCTGTTGGCAAGGTTCATAACATCGCGATAATCTTTCTCTCCTTTTCCTGTTAAAGTCAAGCTGTCACCAGATGACTTCTGCTGTGTCTTTCCCTGCTGCATAGGTGTCATCATTTAAAGCTGGACCCGCGCTTACAGTGGGTGGCAGATGCTCTCTGTTAACCCCGTCCTTTCCCAGAAGGGGAAGGAGAGGAGAAAAGGGAGAGAGATTGACAGGTTGGAAAGTTAAACTTTAATAAAGCAATAACAATGAAAAAGAGTATAAATAATATCAAAACTAGTACTACTGCTAATAGAAATAGAAATATACAAACCTGATATTGATCTTCCCGATGATGACCGTGAGACTTGCAGTGCTCAGTGGCAGGGTAGGCACCCAAATGTCCTGAACTGGACTGTACAGGAGACAGGAACTGGATTGGGGGGTGCACGGATTGGGGTCAGAGGCAGGGGAGTGAGCAGAGTCCCACCA
>NW_009637337.1:51081-69147 GCF_000690535.1 Cariama cristata | reverse complement strand
CGTCCCTGGAGGTGTTCAAAAAAACATTTGCATGTGGTGCTTCAAGACATGGTTTAGTAGACATGGTGGCATCAGGTATACAGCTGGGCTTGATGACCTTTGAGGTCTCTTCCAACCATAATGATTCTATGATTCTATGACTGCAGCAGTATTTTAGCACTTCCATGTGTATCGTCTATCCTTTCAGCAACACTGCAGAGCAATGCAGTGGCCACGGCTTCATCCAGAAAGAGGATCAGCATCTCTTGCTGTGAGAGCAACTGAGATTCATGTGTAACCTGAACTAAGTGAAGCTTTTCAAGGAAGCCTCCGTGATTACCCAGGCCAGAAACAGGTATCACTGTGCAGATGCAACCTGTGCAGCCATCACTCATTCCCCATACAGAAGCACATTGAGTGTATAAAAACCACAAGACCAGTCCCTCAAGGCTTAGCCTTTTTGCTCACCACAACTACTAGTTATCAGTTTTTCAATTTCTGTGGAACAATCCACATCCTTTTGTGATCACTGAAGTAGGCTGAAAAACTATTTCTTCTATTATTTCTGTTACTTATAGTCAGCCTAAAGGACTGTGTTATTTCTTTAGGGAGAATGAACTAGAGTAAAAGAAATGGAATTACTTGGATCTGAAAGTTATGAATCATCTCTTTGATACAGAATGACTGGTTCTTGTCAGTATTGGGTGCTTTCATGGTTTTCTTTGCATTTGCATAATGCAAGCTGGGTTAGCATCGTGCTACAAAGAAGGATGAGGATGTACCGTATTTCCTTCCAGTATTACATGGCAAGTGGTTAGAGATGTGGTTCATGTCTATAAGGTACTAGATGCAGCAAAGAAATTAAAAACAGACCTTCTGTAACTGTAACAAAGAAACCAAGGATTGAATCCTGCAGCTTTAAAAACATAGTTATTTAACAAAAACAGTTTAATAGTATTGAATAAAAAATATTGTAGAAATCTCTGACTCGAAGAGGACAGAAATTAAGGCTAGGAGGGGTTACTTTGGGGTAAAGCATTTTCATGTTGTTGCTTTCAATCCCTGGAAAGAACTCTTATCCCAACTATCTATTTTGTGGGTATCATGAAGTACATGTCCAGCTGCAGAGCTAAGGACACAGCCATATCAGTCTCCTAGTGATAAATCCATGAAACAAGGAGAAGTGAGGTCCTGATTTTGAAAGAAATGTCTTCACACTGTCAAGCCACTGCATTTCAGGAAGAGGTTGTCCTCTCCACGGTGTTCTGAGGTGCTAAGCTCCCATGCGGTAAAGATCCCAACTGAAGGAGAGGACATCCCCCTGCACTGTATGCCAACAGTGGCCCCAGCAGCAGCCCACATCTGTCACTGAGCAGCGTACACCAATCTTCCCCTGGCCTGTGTTACCTTTATTCAGCTGAAAGGGGACAAGGTAGAGCTTAGCTTTGGCTAAGAGCTTTTCAAAACCTCCATCCATTCTTTTACGTGAGTCTGAACAAAATCTAGTTTGAGTTTTGAGGAATCCAAATAAAGCATGAATAATTTCCAAAATGAGGAAAATGTCACTTTGCTATCCTACGTTTTGTAATTTCAGCAAAAGCTGGGCATAGCTGTGTTTGAAAACTCTGATGGAAGCTGCCATGAGAGTATTTCCAGGCCAGTAAAATACAGAAATATCGGAAATCTTTGAGGGATTGGGGATGATGAAGTTAGCACATTAGTTTTATCTGTTTGTAGAATTCAGAGAATTTGGGAAAGTCTTCGTTGAGCTTATTGGGGAAAACTGCATATTTAAATCTCTGGAAATCCCTCTGTAGTTCTCATAAGCTGAACTGCCAGAGCTCTCTGGCAGAAGAGAGAGTTATTATACGTCTTGGAAGAGCATGTGATAATTCTCAACTTCCTTCATAACAAAAAAAATATTTTTCACTTCACTAAATGGTTAGGAAACAAAATGTCTTAGGCTACACAACTTTTTCTTTCTTTCTTACAGCAAATTTTGAATAAAAAAAAGTATTAAAATTTGGTGGAATTCATAATTTGGAGAAGTCATAGCTATTCATTACACATCCCCTTCTTAAACAGGGTACCCTTGGGAAAATGTATTGCCAAGAAACTGGAGCAAACACATATACCATTATATCACAAAGTTAATGCTTAGTTGAATAAACTCAATTTTAAAACAATAAATATTTGTGAGTAAAGTTATTATCAGCAGCTACTGTTATACTTCTTCAAATTTCTGGGAGTTTAGCAGATGAGTAGGCTGTTCAATCCATTTGCTTGTTTCCTTGTTTCTGAATAGTAGTTACCAGCTAACAGAAAATCACAAAGTGTCTCTTTGATGACTTCATTTGATTTGGGCTTGTTTTTTAACAGGAAGACTTCCTTAAATTCTTTACCAAAGTGAAGGAGTTCATCTGGTCTTGTGGTCACTGCACATCTTTGGTTGCACTACATCACGTGATTATGTGGATCAGAAGAAAAAAGGAGCATTTTTTTTCTATTTGTTTATGATGAGTCTTGTCAGATCTCTGGGTCAAAACCCCTAAAGCTTTAAACCCATGTTCTGCAGATTGTCTAGTGACTCTCATCACATCATTTGTATCAGGTGGCACTTTACCTATGGAGACTTGAAGTCACCTGTGGAGATACAGAGGTCAGAGAGCCATCAAACCCTGTTGAGAAAATGGTTTAGACACAAGGTGAACATGGGCCAGTTGGCAAATGGAGTACACATGCACTCAGAGCAAAGAAATGCAATGACCCCAAACATTTGTTAGCTCAGCTGATTTGCCTCTCCTGCTCCCTTGACTGTGCGAAGTTCCTTTGTATCTGTGAGATGTTACTGGGACTGTTTGTGTCGGTGAGAGCTCACCACAGCAGGGAAGTGTTGCAAAATCTGTTCCCCTCCTGGGGAAAGCGGAAAGGGGGGTGTTTGTGTCTGTGTGTGGCGAGCAGTGGGCAGGGAGGGGAAGGCAAGTCACCACTGGCAAAATGTCCAGAATTTAGTTTTCCTCTTTTACAACTTCTCCCTTCCCATTTATTATTATTCTTCAATGTCCCTACAATTTTTAAAGTTTCATTGGGCCGTCTTCCTTGTCATTTTTTCTCGAAAGTTAAAAAGACTCTGTGCCAAATTTTGAGTGAAGGCAATTCAGTATGGAGCCACTGAATGCCTTACACTAGCTACAGATCTGTGTCCCTGCTAGGTGCAGGTTGTCCTCACTTTTACACTAAAGTGAGTTTTTTAGCTGGCAAGACTCCCGATCTGTTTCCAGCCAGGCACTGAAGCTCTGAGTGCTGTAGCAGAACTGGAGTCTGAGAGGCAGAGGGGATATTTCACAAGCAAGGACACATTTGCACAAGCTGCTCTCACTTCTTGTTCTGGCGGTACTCTCAAGTGACTTCACCAGGCAGGCATCCCTCTCGAAAGACTTGGGGATTGTTATCCTGAAACTTGTGGTGCGGTAGTAAAATTCAGCTGCCGTACCTCAAAGTTAACAATTTAGTTACAAGATTTGAGTTTTAGAAATATAATAGAAGGGATTGTTCAGTTCCTGGAGAAGAAATGGCTTGATAGTTTCGCGGTTAATAATGGGGTTTCCGTTGGAAGAATCCATGAATGAATGCTGCAAAGCCAGAGAGGCATAATCTTGACTGAGGGAAGGGTACAAATGATAATGAAAGACAGAACTTCTCAGCAAGAGATAATGATCACAATGATTTCAGTTGTCTTTTCTAGAAGGGTGGCAAGAGTGGTGGCTCATTGACCTTGGTGAATCTCTTCTCCTTGCAGAAGAGATGTGCCAGCTGGTGCTCTTCCTCTGGTGGGCATCCCCAACTTGGGCATGCATTGGGTCTCAACTGCTGGTTTTTGCAAATCTATACTGCTGAGGCAGAGGTGAAGATCTGTGTGTGACTTAAAAGTGCTAATTTTCAAATTAATTAATTTATTAAAAAAAAATAAAATTAGTCAGATTGCTTCCTCAATTATGACCAGCATAATCAGTCCTAGAAACCTATACCTTGCATACAGGATAACCACATTTTCTTCATTTCTATCCTTATTAACCCCTCTACAAAGTCCTCACTGGTCTTGTCAGGAAAGTGGTGCTATAGACCTATTGTAAACAAAGAAAACATACTTATGCTCTGAGCCACATCTGAGTCTTTGTGTATATGTTGTATTTGCATACTACTGCATTTGCCTATTTCTGAGTTGCTTAAGAGTTGATGTAAGAAACTAAGTTAAGACTAGTAAATACAAGGGCCAGGTATTTACTCTCTCTAAACTTACTCCATATTTCCAGTGGAGTTGGTCCTATTTTTTGCTGCTGTGTGATGACATAGAGTTATTTTTTCCTGATTTCTACGGGTAGAGAGGGATTAAAAATCTTGGGATTGCTTGGAAACAGCCCATGAAATATGGTTAATGCTATAGTGTTAATACCTCTGTTTGAGTGTCCGCTTAGATTACTGACACTTTTGTAGCAAAAGTAGCTGAAGGTGGTGGTGAGGAATCGTGTAGCTGGCAGATACTGTTGGTTTTTTCATTGCTTCACAGTGCTTTCCGAATAGCTGGGTGCTCTTGCGCCTTTTAAAGATTCATTTTTTAATTAAATTTGTGCCTATCTACCAAGATGATTCATATCTACAAGAATTGCTACAGTAGAGCTGTTTGGGAAAATGACGACAACCATTCAAACAGAGTCATTCTGTATTCATTCATTTATTAAATTTTCCTAGCACCTGGACTAGTTTTTGCTATCAAAGTTTATTTACTAAAAAATACCAAAAGGTAGAGATGTGGAGCTGAATGTTCCACTGTTTCTTTAATGAATGCAAGCTTCTTGGCAAAGCTCAGATCTGATTCCTTCACAGATCACTGCTATTTCAGCAGACCCATTTTGAATTTTAAATAAAGCTATGGAAAGATGGGTTTAGTTTTTATATCAAAATTATCAGCATCTTTCCCCTTTTTTTAAGCCTCAAACATTGAAAAAAATGTTTTGAATTTGATTCAGTCACCCAGAGTCAAGGGCCCTAGTTATAATCAGCCTGAAGTTTTGCATTAGCCTGTAATGCTTTGCCGGGATTGTAAGTTCCTGATGCTGCCATTCTTAGCATGCAAGCACCCTCTGTTCTGCTAGATGCTCCTCTCCCGCCAGCTACTCTTTGCTCCACTGGCAGTTCTGGCAAACTATTCCAGCTTTCCTCACAGATTCTGTATTTTAGCTCTTAGAAAGAATGTAACACTGTGAACCGAGACACTTTATTGCAAGGATGACCTTAAGCAAATTCTTCTGAATCTTTGCCCTCATGAGACTCTTAAAAAGATTTTTGTACTTCAGATCTCACAAGAGACAAATTCCTGTGTATTTTTTCTCTTTCTAAGCTATCATCTTTTGCATCTTTTATGCTAAAACTATTGCTTTGTATTAGAATGGTACACTATACAATGGCTGTGCTGGTCCAGTATTCTATACACTGTTACAACTAGAAACATCTCTCCAATTTGTGATATATCTCTTTTTTAACTGAAATAGTATAACAAATTAACATATTAAATAAACACATCACAAATTTGCCCCTTGCTTCTTAACATTTAATCTTCATTTCTGCCAGATGTCAACTGATTGACAGGCTCTTCACCGCCTTCCTCCTATTTGATCTCCCCTCCCTTCCAAAAGTCTCTAGAGGATAAGTTGCAGTGGATGTTTTGTTCTGCTCTAGGCAGTAAGCATCATGCTTCAGAACCAATCTTATTCATTTCCATGGGTTCGCCAGGTAAAAAACAAACAGTGGAACACGGTCAAAAGAACATTTTACTGATGAAAATGTGTGCTTTTCTGTAGAGCAGAATTATTGGTGACTTTGTGTCAAATTTGGCAGCATCGGACAAAAGTAAAAGGATACTTTATTTTTGCTTTCACAAGTAGTTCTAAACGTTTTCCTCCTGCTCCCCAAGTGGACTCCTAATGAGTACACTGGGTTTGAGTCCAAGATAAGTCTGCAGGGACAACTCAGTGTCTGAGAATGAGGTTCCCAAAGGACAATACATTCAAATAAGGTAAGAGCTACCAATAATAGGTCACAGAAAGAAAAGGCAAAAGGAAGGGTAATTTAGACCCCTGAGGCACTCTTCTGAGAAGCAGGAGCACTGGGTACTGCTTTTTGCATGCAGAATTTACATGTTGAAATCAGTAGCTGTAATGTATAAGGGGTAGCTGAAAATCAGCACCAGCACCTACTTGTAGCCCTCTATTTAAAACAAAAATATTTTCTGAGTTAGTTTAAGCACCTGTAGGACTCAGCACGTCCCTGCAGAGGATCTCTGGGTTCCTTCCAAATGTTCCTTTCTGGACCCCATGAGCTGTTGGCTTCACAGCACAACAAGCACCAGCAGGTGTATAGAAAATACCCTGGCCAAGGCAGCCTTACAGGCTGCTGTAGAACATTCTTAGGTGCAGGGCAGCACGCTTGAGCCCTTTGGGTCCACTAACAGGATGGATACCCCCAGGTAGTCTCCTGTTACAGAAAAGGTGGGTGCAGGTGCTGCTGGCCTGCTCTAATGCTTTCAAAGAATAACTGTAGGTGTTTCCTCAGAAGATAATGCTATGGTCTGCATTCCACCCCCCAGGAAGATCTTGGACTCTACAGCCACTTTATATACCAGAGACTGGCATTTAACACCAGAAAGGTGGTGTAATCCAGCACAGCCCCATCCTCAGCTTTTCCTGATGGCCAGCTCTGGGCACCTGCCAGCTCAGTGCAGACTTTTGTATTGCCATCCTGAGGTAACTCATTCTTGCTGTAAACATCAGGTGTTGAACCTAGGACTTTAGACTGTACACCAAGAACTCCGTGCCTAAACCAGGGGTACTTGTGTTCTGGTTTGGAATTGGCCTCTAGTTTCCATACTGATCTTAGGTCAGGATGCCCAACATGCTGAAGATCAGCATCATAATGTCTACCTTTGACCTAATCATTCAGCTGACTGTATATTCACACCACATGTACTTACATACATGATGCATATACATCCTATCCATGAAGTTTCCTATCATTTTGTGATTTACATCACAATTCACAATACATTTTTTGAACTCAGAATGTCTATATTAGCTAAACATTAGGTTTGCAGACAAACAGTGAAAAAAATTGGAATGGGGAAATTAGCAGCTATTCATTAACATCCTGTTTAATTAAAGCTTACTGCAACATATTCTTGCAAATTAATGAAATTCCTTGTTACCTACTGATTAGCTTTGAGCTGACTCTTCCACAACAATAAATCAGCCAGGCACTTTGACATTATACTGAGACATGTAGGATGTTAACATCCTCCTGATTGTGCAAATAATTTCTATTAAAAAAGCAAACCTTGAACTGAAGAATAAAATTATTAAAAAAAAATAAATAATATGTAGCATTGTTTCTGGCACCAGTGCAATCTGACTGACAACATCATCCTGCCTTTTCTCATATGCCTTTTTAAAAAGCTATCAAGGAAGTGAAGCCAGTAACAAAACTGGAACAGATTCAGAGGTGTTATTGACTGTAGCAGAAAGTTCATTCCCTGGTGAAACTTGATATTGCTTTATTTATTTGTGTATACAAGAAAAAAATCAGTATTTGCTGAGTAGTGTCACTTCAAAAATTCCAATGAGGGGAATCATGAAAACAAGATCTAAAACAGCTGTTAGATAGCTACACACAGAGCTGTAAAGTAAAATTGCCCTACTCTTCTCCAAACACAGCCTTAGCATCCAAAGGCAGAGATATCTGTGACAACTCTGTGACTTATAGTCCAACACGCTTCCTGTGGGCTTGGAGACAGGACATTTGGAAATGAGAAACTGAGGAAATGGTAGGAGTAAGACATGCACAAGTCTAGCAGGGCATTTGGGGAGCTATTTTCCCCTTTCAGCCTCATAGCACATATCTGGACAAGTCATCACAGCCAGGAGCTTTCTTTGCTCAAGGAACAAACAAAATATCTGGGCTCCATGTTCACTTGCTTCAGCAGTGTAACCTGTAGCCCATTCCCATGCATGTTATACCCTCACCTCTTCCCCTCCCTAGCCCTTTGCTTCCCTTTGTCACTTGTATTTCTCCAACATGGGCAGCAGTGACAGCAGCTGCAAACACTGTGGAAGGCTGGAGGAAGCTCTAGGGGCATCAGCAAATCTGCAAAGAGGCAGTGTGAGAGGTATCTGCCCTAAGCACCATGTGGGGGTTAAGGTAACACAGAGGCAGGTATTCTCAAAACCAACAGATATTGCTGCTATTGCCTAGGGAAAGGTAGAGATCCTACAGTAATTCCTTTCCCCAGCATGGCTGTCAAGATCCTGCCACCACACCAGTCATGCTCTGTCCTCTTCTTTGCAAAAATAGGCTGCTTCTCCCTCCACCTGCCTCACCTGCCTCTTGCTGGCTGAAGTGCTCACAGGAGGGTCTGCAAGCAGCCTGCTCCCAGGTGTCACCAGGCTTCGGAGAAGAGGATAGGACAGGGCAGAGACCAAGACAGCCATCCCTCTGTCTTTCAGAGTGAAACTGGAGGGGGTCTGTTCTCTGGGTGTCAGGGAGGGATTTCCTCTTCCAATTTGCCTTGTGTCTATCACTGCCCCCAGAGCACCTCTTGCTGGCAGCACTGGGCTGTGAGCCACCCAAACAGAAAGACAGAATCATAGAATCACAGAATATCTAATGTTGGAAGGGACCCATAAGGATCATTGAGTTCAACTCCCTGCTCCTTGCAGGACTACCTGAAACTAAACTGCGTCACTAAGAGCATTGTCCAGGTGCTCCTTGAACTCTGCCAGGGTTGGTGCCGTGACCACTTCCCTGTTCCAGGGACTGACCAGCCGTCACTGAAGAACCTCTGAAGGAGATCACTGGTTGTGCACCAGGTGGGTCTTTAAATGTGCAAGCAATAAATTAAAAGTTAAAGCTTAATTAGACTCGTTAACAACAAATGAATCAAAGACATCTATACTGCTGTTCCCTTATTTCCAGTTCTGGCAATTTAACAGAAAACTGAGAATCTAAAGTTTCATTTGGGAAGGACTAGGGAAAAGCAGAATTGCTTCATTCTAGATTCTCCTAATTTTTTGCCTTAACACAGTTTTCTTGCCTTATTAATTGCCACATATCGAGTTTAGAACATGTCTTTAGATGTCCCTTAACTTGTTCCTTCCTAATTGACAGACAATTTTGCTAATAACAACTCAAATGTTTATGAACACAGATTATAAAGTCCCTACTGGTAGCTGGAAATATATTTAACTGTATCTTCAGGGTATTTCCTGTTTTGCTAATACTTAGCTTTCTGTGTATTTTATTTTTACAGGACTCATATCCTAAAAATACCTGTATGGCACATCTTTCACTTGGCTTACACAGAACAGGTTTTTCTCTGTTATTGAGGCCTCTGGAATAAAACAGCTAGTTCTTTTTCCTCTGTATCCAATAATCATCATTTCTATACTGCCGTGTTTAATAGGTGAAATGTGCCAAAATCATACCTCCCTGATTTTATACTTTCTTGAAAGGCAAGATTACTGTGAATTACAATATAGAGTGTGAGCTTCCTCACAGACTTCAAAACAGTTAGTCCTATGTCCCATTAACCTGTTTTGATCATGAGAGACGTTCAAAATGCATTAGGATTGCTTTCATAATGTTGATACCAGACCAGATGCAGGTATAGGCAAAATAGTAGTTATAAAACTCTGAAAATATTCACTATGATTTCTGCATCATCAGAGCCAAGAACAGTCCTATCTCATTTCAGGTGATCCCAGTTAATTTTAATTTTTCTGAAAGAATATCTACATGAAGACAACCTGTGATGAAAAAAAAAACCTTCACACCCGGAAAAGATTAAGCAAATAACTGGATTTATCAAAAGGCAGAGACAAACAAAATGTTTTGTTTAATTTTCATATTGATTTTTTTTGCTTGAATTAACATAGTTGATACTGTCTCATAATCCATAATATGGTTTATTTAATGCAAGTGCTCTCTAAAAGATAGAGTGTCAGGAAGAGACTGCAAATGTAATCTCGTAGATTTGGGCTAAGCACGATCTTAATCTAATTGGGTCCTTAGTCTCTTCTCCTGTAGCTAAAGAAAAGGCACCATAATATTGCTTTATTTGATTGCAAACTCTTCAGTATCTTCCTCTGTGTTTGTACGCTGTCTAGTGCCATGGAGACTTCTCCCCAGTTAAGGCCAGTGGGTGCTGCTGCAATATAAATAAATGAGACTAAGGGGGGTGAAATGAAAGAAGAGACTGCTATAGTTATTCTGTATGTGAATCTGATATTCTGTCCTTGTAGCAAAAAAACAATCCAGGTGGAAATACAGAAATTTTCTCAGAAAATCTTAGTGCAGAGAAATAACTATCCTTGTGGCTGATCTTGCTTTAGGACAGAACTAGAACAGAATGAGGCTGAGAAACTTGCTTATAGCTGAGAGCACTCTGGGAACATATTTATGGCATGAGTTTGCCCTTTTGTCTAAAAGGCAATAAACAACCATCACGAAAAACAGCAGAGTCAAAGAGGGTTTAAAGGCTGGAATTTATTAGAGCAATGTTTCCTCATACCTAGTACTAAACTTTCCTCCACTGAGTGTTCATTTCATTTCCTTGTTGGAAACAATGAGAACTGCTTTCAAAAAAACACCTGTCTCATCCCACTGTCTTATCTCCTGCAGAGT
Organism: Cariama cristata; assembly: GCF_000690535.1. Lineage (NCBI taxonomy): Eukaryota > Metazoa > Chordata > Aves > Cariamiformes > Cariamidae > Cariama > Cariama cristata. Next base: position 58,440 of record NW_009637337.1, on the reverse strand, counting down.
CAAACCTCATATCCTTCATGTGTAGTCGTGGACATTGGGAAACATTCACCTGAAATGATAATACAAGTGGGACAACAGTATATGTTAGTCCAAATACCTATTTAGTTACTTTGAAAAATTATGTGGGGAACCAGACCTTGAGGTACTCAGAGCTCTGTAAACAAAGTCCAAGGTTCCGAAACAAAAAACTTGGAAATATACTTTTCAACATCATACTCTTGCTCTTGGGCTTCCAGTGTAGCTCTAATCTGCGCCCACCCTTAAAAACCACGCAGGTCAGAGAGCTGAGCGGAGTGCGGTGAGGTAACGCAGCCGAGCACCATGGCTCTGACTTTTGTGATCCCCTGGACAGCCCCTCCTAACAGAGGCCCCGTGGCAATAGAAACACTTGAATTCCGTTTGCTCTAAGTAGTCTTGAGTAATCTTTGCAGACATATCACACTATCAATGCTATTTAAACATCCCTTGCGTTCCGTGGTCTGCTCCTAACACACATGGAAGGAAGGCCTGAAGGAGCTCCCCAAAACCCACAGTGGGTATGTGGCAGACCTTGATTTAAAATTGGATCTCTTTTCACCCCCAAACTTGCATTTCATCCCACAAAGTACAATCCCCTCCACTTTATTTCATGTAATCTGCTGGTTGGCCTTAGGGCAGCTAGAAAGAAATGCATGAACAGCTTCTCGGGTTGCAAACCACATTTTGCCCAAGCAAATAAATAATTGAACCATATTTATCCCAGGGCCCTGTACAGAGCAAGGAAAATGCAAAGCCTCTTACTCAGCAATAGTCCTGTGACACCTAGTTTACATTTTCATACCACTGTGCAAATATACTCCTCCCCGCCATGTCCGTGTGGGGTAGGGGAGTAAATGTTTGATTTCCTCTTCACAGCCAGGAAAGCTGGCACAAATGGTGTGTGACCGTGAGGTACAGTTCTGAGCTGCTTCGGGAGAGCAAAAAATCACAGTCATGGAAATGTTTGTTGGCAGGGAGCTCTGAAAAACGTTTAGTCCAACCTGCTTCTCTAAGCAGGACTATTTCCAGCACAAGATTAGGTCACTTGTGGCTCTATAAATATTAAGTAACCACTGAGATTAGGAGAGACTCTTCAAAATGTTACAAAACATCCATATTCTGTCATTTTGGACTGCTGAGGTTTTTCCCCAAATCACAGATGTATGTTTTAAAAATGCAGTGGAAACAGTCTTTATTTTGCCGTCACACATCAGAGAAGCTATCAAATATTGTTCTTTGGTAGGTTAAATCCTGCTTATTTTCTGGCTGAATGAATTTAGAGGCACATAAGAAGCACTTTCAACAACCTCCTGTAACCTGAGCATATCACTTCTTCTCATACCACACACCATGCCAGGTTAGGAGATGTGAGTGGTGAGAATTACTGTAAATGTGAGTCTTCTCTACTTAATGGAATATGACAACTAGTAATCTTAACTATTCACTTTTTTTCTTCCAATACTACTTTTGTCAGTTTTACACCACATGTATACTTCCAGACCAAAGGACTCACAGCAGATTCCGTACTGACTGTGAAATGGTTATTGTCTTGAGGAATTCCCTGAGTGTTGCATGGAAATGAGTCAATGAACGTGGTGTTACTGTAAAGTAATCATCCTTCAGACTTGAAGTGAGCAGTGCTGAGGACAGTTAGCAGGAAAAGGGCTGATAACATTATCTAAGCCACGGGCTTATTGCCCATGAATATAGTTTTGTGCTGCCAGTGAAATACCTGGAATTCCTTGGCAGCCCTCTGCAGCCCTGATGAACATTCTCCTTCACCCTTTCTCATCCCAAGAAGCTCAAAGACAACAGACCATTTTACAAGTCGTCTATTGCTCCTTTAAGAAATCAGGAATACCAATAGCAGTGGAAGAGCAGTCAGGGTTGTATCAGAGGTGGCAGGGTCAAGAGGACTGCTCACTCTCACTGTACAGCTGACCTCCCAAAACCCTAACAGGAGAAGCTATGTCCATTAACCACAAAGAAGATAAATTAGATCTGGGTTTTTTTGGCAGTAGCACAATGGACAGCCATGTAGCTGTGACAGCAGGAGTGGAGGAAACCATAAAGCTGTTTGACTGGCTAGATGCAGCACAGACTCATGAGTTAGTCAGACATGTAAAATATTTGAAGAGGATTTTTCCCATTTTAGAAGTGAATTTACAGTGGAGAGTGAGCACACTGACTCAGTTACTCTTGTCTAACCACACACTGCCTGTCCTGCATAGATTTTATTGCCATCTGTGAGACAAAATCTCTCTGCTCAGCTGAGAAGCTCTTGATCTCACTGCTATCCCAGGTAACTTTGGAAAGCCAAACATACTCAAGAGAAAACACAGGGAGATTTTGCTTCATTTAAAATTCAAGGCATCCTTGATAATTGCTGCTTTTTCCAAAGAACACAACCTGATGCTTCACATGTGGTAGCACATGTAACCATTAACGGAATCCTTTATCAAATCTGTTTTACACTGGTTTTACAGAGTTTTCACCGTGCAAGTTAATGAAGCTTCCTGTGCCTCCATTTCGCTGTTTTATTCCACTGCCACTGAATTCAGTAGACAAGCTCCTGCTTTATACTGCAGCTATAATAGATCACAGTCATGGTTGTAAAGGAAGACTTTTTGTTTGTTTGTTTGTTTGGCTAATCTACCATATGATCATTTTCATCTTCTCGCAAGCAAAAAAGAAGAGCCCAAAGTAATTTCTGGAAGCACATAAGGGTGAAAACAGCAGCAAATCATAATTTCTGAGTCTGCAGTCTGCTTATCTGCAGCTTTATGTCACGTCTAACTGGTCATGGGATGTTTCTGCGCTTATGAAAAGATGGAACTTCCTTTTATAAACATACATGAGAAAGTGTACAGGAAATGGCACCAAATTAAACTTTATGGGACTTAGATAATATTGAAGCCTACAATAGGCTGACTAATAAATTATCAAGCCAAATAATACAAAGCATCATACAAATAAATGACATCTCCTGCTGGCATCATAAATGGTACAATATGAACCATCAATAGCCCCAATATAAACTTGGGCCAAAAAAAAGCTCAGTATTAAGAATGAGAACAAAGAAGTTCACAGTCAGTTTTCTAGCAGGAAGGACCCTGGTCTTTAAGACATGTTACAAAACAAAAGATTGCAGGAGTCTGACTGTTACCTGTCCTGGAACATATTTCCCTTCATGAAAACAGAGATTTTAAAAATTTCACATTAAAAAAAGAGGAACAGACATTGCAAGGGAAAAGCTCTGTCACTACAAGTGATCTCATTTTCTAGAGCTGACCACACTAGAACAGGATATCTTATAGGCATTCGCAGGAACATGCAGGTCTTTTACAAAGCTGTTATTTTCACTGCACAATTATCCAGAACTGAAACACACTCTGGAGTGATCCCCTGAAAATATTCAATCAACGGGTCCAATTTGTTCCAGGCAGATATTTTTCTTCCTTCTGTGAGTTCTTATTGGCCTTTTCTTTCTCCATCCCTTCTGTTCTTTCAGGAGAGTAAATGTCACTCCTGTCTTCAAGGAAAGCCTCTGTCATTCCTGTCTTCAAAAAGGGCAAGAAGGAGGACCCAGGGAACTACAGGCCAGTCAGCCTCACCTCCATCCCTGGAAACGTGATGGAACAGCTCATTCTGGATGTCATCTCTAAGCAGCTGGAGGAAAAGAAGGTTGTCAAGAATAGCCAACATGGATTCACCAAGGGGAAGTCATGCTTGACCAACATGATAGCCTTCTACAATGGCATGACTGGCTGGGTACATGAAGGAAGAGCAGTGGATGTTGTCTCCCTTGACTTCAGCAAGGCTTTTGACACTGTCTCCCATAATATCCTCACAGATAAGCTCAGGAAGTGTGGGTTGAATGAATGGACAGAGAGGTGGATTGAGAAGTGGCTGAATGGCAGAGCTCAGACGGTGTGATCAGCGGCGCAGGGTCTGGTTGGAGGCCTGTAGCTAGTGGTGTTCCTCAGGGGTCAGTTCTGGGTCTGGTCTTGTTTATTCTATTCATCAACGACCTGGATGAAGGAACAGAGTGTATCCTCAGCCAGTTCACCAATAATACAGAGCTGGGAGTAGCGACTGATACACCAGAAGGCTGTGCTGCCATTCAGTGAGACCTGGACAGGCTAGAGAGCTGGGCAGAGAGGAACCTGAAGAAGTTCAACAACGGCCACTGTAGAGTCCTGCGCCTCGGAAGGAATAACCCCATGCACCACTACAGGCTGGATGTTGACCTGCTGGAGAGCAGCCCAGTGGAGAAGGACCTGGGAGTACTGGGGGACAACAAGTTGACCATGAGCCAGCAATGTGCCCTCGTGGCCAAGAAGGTCAATGGTACCTTGGGATGCATTAGGAAGAGTGCGGCAGCAGGTTGAAGGAGGTTGTCCTCCTCCTTGACTCTGCCCTGGTGAGGCCACATCTGGAGTCCTGTGTCCAGTTCTGGGCTCCCCAGTTCAGGAAAGACAAGGAACTAGTGGAGACAGTCAAATGGAGGGCAATGAGGATGATGAGGGGACTGGAGCGTCTCCCTTATGAGGAAAGGCTGAGAGAGCTGGGTCTGTTCAGCCTGGAGAAGATTGACAGGAGATCTTGTCAATGCTTCTAAGTACCTTAAGGGTGGGTGTCAAGAGGATGGGGCCAGGCTCTTTTCAGTGGTGCCCAGTGACAGGTGAAGGGGAAGAACTTCTATACTTTGAGGGTGGCAGAGCTGCCCAGAGAGGTTGTAGAGTCTCCTTCTCTGGTGATATTCAAAGCCTACCTGGATGTATTCCTGTGCAACCTGCTGTAGGTGAACCTGGTTTGGCAAGGGAGTTGGACTAGATAATCTCCAGAGGTCCCTTCCAACCCTGATGGTTCTATGATTCTGTGAGAGGAGAGGAGGGAGGAAAAGGGAAGGGAAAGAAGAGAAAAAGCGAAGAAGAAAGGAAAAATTAGAAACCAAATGCCAAAAGAAAATGTAACATTTTCATTAAAAATTCTCCTGAAAACAATGCAACCACTCTACCCTCCCACACTACTTCACAAATTAATTTCCTTTCAAAACCTCTAGAATTAAAATTACTTTTACACTTTTGTTGTAATTTTTTTGTGTGTGATGGGAACAACTTCAACTTCCATCTGCAACAACACTGAGTAAGTGAATAACAAAATCCATAGGGTATGAACTATGAGCTAGCCTGACCATATGACATGATGGGCCTTTGTCATTTAAAAGCTGGACTGCAATTTCACAATACAACCTCAAGAGGAAACATGGAGCTGAACAACAAGAACAGACTTTCAGCATTTATACAGTGTCAAAATTTAGTTCTCATTTTCTTCTTTTTCCAAGCAAGAAAAAGAAAGTACACAAACAGCTGCTACAACCTTCACCATTTTACCCAGAGCTTGTGACAAGTATCTTTGCATTTTTCTGCTTTGAGCCATTTTTATAGAAATGTGCTACAGAGGAACAGCCCATGTTATGCTGAGGGAGCAGTGCTTGCTGTAACATAAACAAGTAAATTATCTTAAAATTAGATTTCACTGTCATTGAAAAAAAAGACATTGTCTATCCCTGGAATCTATGGAATGTAAATTAATTGCTGGTGTTTGGATTTTTTTTAAACTTTGGATAGCATTTAAATCCATTTTCAGTATGAAGGATTTTTCCCTGCTTTCTAGCTGTAATTTTTGATTCACTAAATACTTGATTTTGCCTCTAACTTCAGTAATAATAATGTTTCAACTAAGAAATATTAAATATTTTCAACTCTTTATCTCTATTCAATTATTATTTGCCTAATTCAACAAATGCAGGGGTGTTCTGCTTTTCAACTTGTAGCTTTTTTTTTTCTCATATTTCTACTCAGATCCACTGCAAGCTGAGTGGAAGCAGAAGTGTCTTGTCCATTTGCTTCTTTTGTTGCCAAGTTGTTCAAGAATTCCCTGACTTTCAGCACAGTTCTCCTGGCAGTAAACCAAACATTTTCAGAAAGAATAGAAGAACAGACCTGCTTCCTAAATGCCTGAATTTTCAGAATTACCCATCATCCAGTAGGCCACTCAGCATATTGGACAAGGCAGCCTCCAATAAGGTTTTACATTTTAAATGCAAAAAAATCCAATTACTGAACTTTAATACTAATATAGAAATGAATCCAGCTTGGGAAGCATTGGTTGTTTGGAGCTCTATCCACATAAAAACTCTGCTCTGTGGATACCCTTCACTATTCTGACAGAGACCTTCTGAGATAGTTCTGTACCATCTATGTGACATACTAGGTTATCTATACTAAGAAGTTAAAGAGGTCCAGAAAGAGACCTGAAACACTGGATTGTGTTCGTCCTACTGTTAAATCATTTCTGTGACTTCTGAGGTGGTCTCATCCCAAGCCAATTTGTCTCCAAGGAAATCCTGGGTACAAGTCAAGGAGACAGACAGGATGAGACCACTCTCCAAAGGACCTTTGGACATAGTGACCTTCTGCAGAAGATAAAGGCCAGAAAATGATCCTTTCTAGGGGCTGACTCCAGCCCAACCTGAGGCTTTGGGGAGAGGAGATAAGGGGTCTTGGGAGGAGACAGGGCTTTACAGGTGAGATCTGCTGGAGGCCTTGCTGCAGTTTGCCTTATGACTGCCCACCTCTGCTTTCAGGGCTGTGTAATGCCTCAAAGTGCTGTTCCCTCTGCTTCTTTTCTCACTCAGCCCCAAATTTTGGTATGCTAGCTCCAGTCTATAATGCCCTGAGTGCTTTGACAGGGACCCAGGCAATGTTCATTCAAGGTGTTCCTGCCTCCAGACCACAACCGTATATGTCACCCTTTTAATTCTCTGGGGTTTTTTCTAATTAAACACAGTGAAAAAGGGTGTCTATAGACTATTTTGGACCAGTGCATTCAATCCATGAACTTTATTACTTGAGTTATCTTCAAACTATGGTATTCAAATGATTCCCCCAAACTTCCTGAAATCCTTCAGACTTGCATTAGGCAAGCACTAAAGGTTTAATTTGGCTGACTGGTTTGTTGTTCTTGTTTTTTCCAGTTTACATTTGAGCCACTAAATTAATTAGCTGGAGAGCAGAAAGACTTGTAAAAGGCATTGCCCACAGAGCAGCTAGAGATGTGAAGCACTGTCTTCAATGATTGCCAGCAAAAAAAAAAAAGAATTAAAAAGTCCTGAAGTATGTCCAGCCAGAGAAAAACAGCTTTCAGTTCACTTTTGGGGAATAACTTTACGAGGTGAAATAAAACAAGTAATTTCCCTGTGTGCCAGCAGGATTTCTTACCCTCTTAAAAAATCTACACAAATAAACTTGTAACACACTGGAGACCTCTTCACTC
>NW_009637337.1:10496-51050 GCF_000690535.1 Cariama cristata | reverse complement strand
TCTTTCCGTCACCAATGGGATGCTGCCAATGTGTCAAAATCACAAATGTGCAAAGCTGCGTGAGATTTTTAATGTATTCAGCATGGCCTTACTTCTCTGTCCCTGGATGTCAGTGGACTTTTGCAGGCTGCAGTGGAGCAGCTAGGCCAGAACTTTCTGTACCTTAGAAAAAGCCACCTGTTTCCCTCTGTCTCTGAGGAACTGCCAAGTTTTGGTCAGTCAGTCAAAAAATATATGTTTTCTCCAGCACAAAATGATTTTCAACACGTAGCAAGCAGTGATAAATGTCACCTGAAAACTGTTACATACAACCTGAACAAAGAATCTGGCTCTCCTTACTGGTGGTCTTAGAAGAAAAAAGTGTTAAATTTACCATTGCTATTTCACACAGCGCCACATTGTCCACCACAAGTAACTCTCAAGTACACATAGTGCTTTTTCCATAGTAGTCCAGTTGCTTTTCTGATTGATGTGAATGTGAAACTGATTGACCAAATGCAAATTTCAGTTCAAAATTCAGACAAAAATTCCAAGTCTTTCTTGATTTCAGATTAACCTGTGCGAAACCAGTAAGTTGCACGTGCTGATTGCCAAAAGAACACGAATTTGTTTATGACTCTTAGAAACACTGTTCTATTTGAAGCTTTTCATTGTAAACAAATGAGTTGCTAATCTGAGACTGTATGGACTGAATTTCAGGTTTGTTATCAAACTTGAAAGAAGGCAAGCCTTATCTGTTGTTAAAGTTGTTAAAGTTAGTGTTATGGAAATTTCAATAGCTCTTTTACTTCATGATACTTCAAATTCTTTGAAAGTCCAGTACTTTAGTGCATGTTAACATTGCACATAATGATGTCCATGTAAACTGGGAAGTCTATTGAATGAGAAAAATTTTATAGAGGTAAAAGCCAAACTGCTATTGTGTTTAGGATTTGGCACTTAAAGTTTACACAGTGGTAAAGGAAGACAGCAGACAATGAAAAATAGCAAATCTTGATATTAAAAAAAGATGGGGAAGGGTTAATATTCTTGGATCTCCACCTAAGTCGACCCTCTACATATGCAGAATGAGTCACAAGAACCATCCAGACTCCTGCTAGTCCCCTGGGCATGGTAGTCAGTTGTGTTCAGTGCTTCATCAACTCAAACGTATCAGTTCACTGCTTTATATGCTTTCCTATTTTGCCAAGTCACCTCCTTCCTGATATCCTTTTTCCCTGCTAGTCAATTTGGAATCACTGTTGTTTAGTGTTCACACACCAAGATAGCACTTAGTCATCTCTGTGATAGTATTCTTACAACCGTGTGAACTTAGCTTCTGGGAATACAGTCATTTTGCTCTCCTGTTCAGATAACTCTGAAAAGCATGCTAACTTGTTGCAGTTTGAGTTTGTTTGGTTTTTTTTTTTTTAGTTTTTTTTTTTTTGACTTAGCCTCTCTTTTCTCAAGGTAACACGTTTGCTCCTATTTATGTAACACAGATGAGATCAGATGCCAATGGGATCTTGTCCTATATTTGAAAGGATTTGCATCTAGTTCGGTTAAGCTTGGAAAGCTAGAAATTGTCTTATTTGTATTATTTAGGATGCACCATGCACTTTTTCAAAAAAACAATGGCTAATTTGAGCTAACGACAGATCTTGGGATTAAGGATTGGAGGATGGCTGTGTCATCTAGTCCAGTTCTCTGCAACTGCACAACCACCTAAACAGGCACATGCCAGATACAGCCACGCACCAGGAACCTTGCCCACTATTGTCAAGGAAATTTAAGACCCAAAAGCTACAAAAACTACATGACATAAGTAAAGAGCTGGAGAGATGAGGAATTTTGTTTCTCTCTTAGGTCTCTGTTACAGAAGGGAATTCATTACATGAAAATGCCCTATCTGGCACAGACAAATGTTGGTTTGGGGGAATGAAATACAGAAATTATAGCAACACTATCACTTCCCATCAATTTAGTGTATAGTCTTACTGGTGAACCCTGTCATACAGAGATTTAGGTTTCTACTGGGATCAGAGCTGCCTTGGACATCCAACCAGATTCAGAGTCCCAATAGCAATATGTGTAAGTGAAATAATCTTCACAAGGGAAAGTGTTATTTGGGAAAAAAAAAATATAATTTGTGGTTTACCATCAGAAGATCGAAAAGTCAGCCAAAAAAATAAAATACAATAAAATTTTCCTCAGTGTTTGAGGGAACTAACTAGTTAAAGCAGAACAGCTGCCACGTCTGAGACTACACAGTGAGGTTTAATGTCCTGTTAACATCCCAGATAGGGAACATAGGGTGTGATTTACAGAGGCGTTGAGTGCCTGAAGCACTTCACTTCAGAGTAGGGAACTGATGCTCAATATTTTTGAAAACAGGATCCGGATTTTAACCAGCATTAAAGGTCCTGTAGCTAGTTCTAATAGTGACATTTATTTGGGTGATTCCCTTTCACTCCCTTCTAGACTTGGCATTTCCAGCTTGAAAGTCTTTATAGAGGTTGGTATTATGGCATCTCTTCAAATAAAATAGACATTTACAGATGTATAAAATGAAGCATTCTGTGAAATACGAGGTCAACATATGTAAATACAACTGCATTGACTCTGGTGGGAGTTCAACCTGCTTACTCAGAGGTCGAACATGACCCAAAGAAAAGCTGGGACTTGCCCAGGATCGTGGTGAAGAGTCAGTGTCAGAGTTCCCAGCACCTGAGTCATATACTTGGCTGAGTCATCCACACCTCTGTTGGTACATGGTTTCATCCACAATGCATCATGCCTTCTTCCTTTCACTCACCCTCGGTTTACTCCTAAATTAAACTGAGTGATTCTAACATTTATCCTGGGTTCAGGTTCATGTGTGTGTGTGTCTGTCAGTCAACCTGGTTGTTGCTCTCCTTGTTCCCCTTTCCCATTGTTCTGTCCCATCCAGGACTTGTGCCAGTGGCTCAGCCATTTCTCCCGGTTTCTGTAAGGAGCATGGATTTGGAGTACATCTCCCTTATCATCCATTCCCCACCCTTTACTTACGAGATTGAGGACCGCTCCTGACCTCTGTCCATGGAGAAGGACTACCATGCTTTTCACTGATCAAACCAAACAAAATCTCTCCCGAATTGTAATCATGACATTGATGTGTGTAGTCAGGAAAAGAATCACTGGTGTTTACAGCCTGTGGTTGTCTTCATTAGCAAATTAGCATAAGGCATAGGTAGCTCAATCATTGCTGTTTAACCTGGCCCCTGTCTCCATACAAGACTCTATTGCTGTCAACTTGCACAGGTTTTACCTGTAAATAGCACAGTGTTTGCCTCCAGCTAGACCCAATCTTGTGATACCATGGGTCAGAAACAAGAGAGTAATGGGAGAAAAAGTGTATTCTTCAAAAATAATCCTGTGATCTGTAAGCCATCTTGTGACTTAGGAGAAGTGTTGCCATAGCTCTGCTATTGCTGATGGAATGGCAATGCCAACTGCAGCTGCATTAGTTAGGGACAGAAGCATAGTCAATGGTCCATATGCAGCCGTATACACTGTATTTTGCCACCAGGTATAGGAAAGAAGGTGACAGTGATACCAAGCGGTTCCTTGACACCTGACAATGCTGTCTTTCTCTGTTTTATATTCTTTGAAGTTTTTTGAGGGCCATAGCTCTGGTTTGGGGCAACATCAGTTAAAAGTTGTGATACCTAACTAATTTTTTATAACACAACAGCACTGCTTGTTTGGAAAAATTATGATTAGTATATTTGGACAACAATCTTCTGCTTTGTGTGTTCCTAACAATTACAAGGGAAAATTTAACAGAGGCATAAAGTATTTAATATTCTCAGATTTAAAATTCATGCTACAAGGAATGCCATCCAACTACAGTAAATGGTACTTATCATTTACATCCATGGTCACAATAAAAAAAAAAATAAAATTATTAAGTTGCATAGTGCTGTAATATAACTACAACATGTGGTCCTCTGTGAGGGAAGTCTTTACTTAAGTTTTTATGTAGTTTTGGCTGACCAGCACTTAAATCAAGGCTCTTGGTATCTCTGTGCAGACATGTCCAAAACAAGTGGACATGCTTCTTAATGGGCAAAGAGCAAACACAGCTTTACAAAAAGGAAAAGAAAAACAACTAGCCAAAACTCTCAGCTTGCTCAGACAATCTTTGGAAAAATTACAAGAATGGATATTTAATATGTGTAAATGAGTAAATGTAAACATGTAAACGAGTCTTCGACATCACCAGCTGCTGAATCAGGATTAGCCCTACGTACGAAGCAGTCACAAGAATCATCAAAGCTTCCTCATCTCTCTCTCTCTTAACCTGTGGTAATTTTGATTTATAATTAAAAGTCCTTAACGTTCTCACATGAACAGCAATTTACTGGATGGAGCAATTTAGATTCTCGGAGGTCATAAAGGCTCTGTCCAGTTAAGCAAAAGAAAAAAATTAAAATAGGTGGAGTAGCTTTTAAGTAGATTGACCAGCAGCTCTGTGAGGTGCCCAGCTGCTGCGGGGCACGGGCAGAGCTGGGAGCCTTGGAAGCATGATGCAAAGCCCTGCGCACTAAGCGGGGCTCTGCCAGGTCTGACAGCAGAAAACGTTGAGCACAGGGGTATGTCCAGCTCTGTGTCCTGCCCTCAACCTGAGACACTTTGCACAGACTGCATGCTCAGCTGCTTAGGGGCTGCAGCCTCGAATCCTCTTGTAAGGACTGGTGATGATATTTTTCATTTGAAGGACTAAATGAGGTGTGCTATTGTGTTTGCGGACAGCCAGAAATAGCCTCTGTTTTGCATGATAGCCAAGTCCTCACAAAACATGGGGAACTGGGAAATCTGAACCAATTGCCTTCCCAGTTTGGGGAGATTTAAGCCCATCGCTCTCATCTACAGCTGACCAGCACAGCCAACCCTTCTCTCCCCATCCATCCCTGCCTCAGCAGTAGCCATGGGATGTTACAGGAGGCACCTTGGGACGCTCCAAAATTCACCTTCTCATATCCTGCTGCATGTTGAAACTACCAGTCCAGAGGCTTATGCATTTTGTCCCTCACTCTGCACAGGGGCACAGCCCCCGTGGGAGATTTGAAAACTGCCCTTATGCTGTTTTTTTAAATCCCCATTAGGTTTGGGCACCAGCCTGCCCAGTGTGGGAAAGCCCTGCACAGGCACAAGAGCAGGACTGGGGATACTTCAGGAAGGGCCAAGTTGCACAGGGAAGCACTGTGGGAACTCAGGTATATTGTTGGGTGCCCACTTAGCAGACAGGGACTGGGGCTTGTGTTTCAATTAGATACTTCAGGTCCACCAAAGTCCTCTCTTGGATTTGTAAATCCTTAATTTAATCCAGTCCTGAATTGACAAACTTCCTGGCAATAAAAAACACGTATAAACCATAGCTTGAATCCATCAAAAGATAGTACATATATCCGAAGTGTTTGGCAGTATAAATAATTTTAATAAATCCAACTCCTCTTAAACTGACCTTGTTAGACCATACCATAAAATGGAGTTTTATAGTGACATATCATGGCGAACAGATTGAATTAAATCATCCTATTCAGATAAAATGCAGCACTTTCACATGTCCTATCACACTATATTCTCCCCTACTAATAAGAAACAATAAAAAGAAATGTATTCATATGTTCCTTAGCAGTAAAATAGCAGTATTTACCAGTTCTTTGTGTGTAACTTGTGTCAGACTGGATAACTTTTTTCCAGTAAGCCTAGTGCACTGTCTTCTATCTGCCAAGGGGCAAAATACAATCGCATAGCAAAAGGTCAAAACAGACTAGTCACTCCTCCTCCAGCATTTTCTAACTCTTTTAATCTACAGATGGAACAGCAAATTAGAGGAAGGATGAAAGGATATGAAGTTACAGGAGATCAACAGTTAGATCTTTGTTATTTCATTCAGCTGTTAACTTCAGCAAATATTGTAACTTTTACACTGGTAAAGCATTTCTATTTTGTCATGAATTCCACTGTATAGTAAGGTATATTGCAAGTGAGAGGTTCAAATAAATGGACACAATAGAAATATAGGGTGTACTGCTCTTAATGTAAGGCTTAATTGGTAAGGGAGAGAGCAAAATGGTCAATGAGTACAAATTACCTACATAAAGAAATAAAAATCATCAGAAACAATCTGGTTTTTTCATGACAAAAGACAGGAGGGATGCCTAAAGATATGCACCAGACAGGTCTGGGCATGATTTTAGTGCTGATTAGGGAAGGAGTTGCACAGCTTCTGCTCCACTCTGTGATGACAGGTTATATCGGGTAGTTGTATTAAGGGGGATTTGGTCCTGTTAGTCTTCTTCTCTCTGCCTCATAAATATTTTACTGCTAGGAACAGATTTACTCAGCCCATATCTCAGTGATTTACTAAAGGTAATGAGCGATGAAATGGTTTGATTTGCAGCCAATCTGCATTACCAATATCTTTAATGTGTTCACAGCCTGGCCTCTGTTGGACAAGCACTTTGTACAGCAGTTATCAGAATAAAGCTGAGCTTCCTCAGTCTACTCAGGTCCTGTTGCTCATACAAATTTCACTCAGAAAGGTCTTCAAGCTTTGCTCTAGTAGCTGGCAAATTTGCCTATATGTGAATCTGAATAGCTAATTCTACTGACCCTGACAGGGCTGGGCTGCTTCATCCATTTTTACTTTTTCAGCATTACATCAAGTGGGAAATGGCTTTATGGATCAGATTTTCAAATGCCCTTCACCTTACATACTTATTTACATCATAGCAAAATAAACCAGTTCTGGTCAGAAAATGTGTAGCAACCTCACGAACCTCATAACTCCCTCTGGTAAAGCAGCCTGTGCAATCGTGTCCTGCAAGTTTTCTCACACAGAAAGTCTGATTCCAATTTAGATGAGCCTGAGACAGAGAAATAAACTAATCACAGGGGAATCTTTAGCTGAAGCCTTCAAGGGACAGCCCAAATACTAGACATTATGAAATTAGTACAAAGCCAGCTCTCATTGAGGTGAGAGCAAGAGGAAGAAGGTGGTGATCAAGAACAGCCAGCATGGACTTCTGAAGGACAAATCACGCCCGACTAACCTGATTGCCTTCAGCCAGAAGACTCTGCGAACAAGGGGATAGCAGTGGACACCAGTTAACTGGAGTTTAGGAAGGCTTTCAATATGTTTTTCAGTAATATCCTTACGGCCAAACTGGAGAAGTATGGACTGGATGGGTGGACCATCAGGTGGGTAGAAAACTGTCCAAATCATCAGACTCAAAGTGTAGTGATCAGTGTTTTGAAGTTCAAGTGGTGAGTCACCAGTTGTGACTGGACTTGCTTAGGGATAATAGGAGTGTGATGCTCTTTAAGATCTTTATGAACCATTTAGACCTAGGGACAGAATGCACTCCTAGGCAAAGGATACCAAAATCAACCGCATGGTCAACACAGAGGAGGGCAGGACTGCCTTCCAGAGGGACCTTGATAGGCTGCAGAAATGGACAGACCAAAAGCTCATGATGTTCATCAAGAACACATGCCAAGTCCTATCCTTGGCATGGACCAGCACCATGTATCAGTGCATTCTGGGGGTCATCTGGCTGGAAAGCAGCTTTGCAGAAAAGAATCTGGGGAACCCTGATGTACAATGAGTTAAGGATGAGACAGCAGTGTGCTGTTGGAGGATGGAAGGCCAACCAGGCTGTGTTAACAAGGATCCAGCCAGCTGATCAAGGGAAGTGATTGTTCCCCTTCATGTAACACTCTACAGGCCACATCTGGAATACCCTGTCCAGCTTTGCTTTTCCCAGTAGATATTGACAGATAAGGACAAAACACAGAAAATTCAGCAAAGGGCTACTAAGATTATCAGGGGCTGAAATTTTTTTAGGGAGAGGTTGAGGGAGTTAGCTTTGCTCAACTTAGCTCTCTTCTCTGGAGAAAAGAACACTAAGGAAGGGTATAATTGTTGTCTTCAACCATAAAAAGGGAAAAGGGAAGTTATAAAAAAGGATAAGCCAGACATATTTCAATAGTCCACAGCAACAGACCAAGAGGTATACCTTTCATCAGAAGTTGCATCAAGGAAAATGCCAGCTAAATACAAGGAAATAATTCATGGTGAGAGTGGTTAAGCAAGTGAGTAGGTTTCCCAGAGAGGCCGTGGACTCTCAGTCCTTGGTAATATTCAGAACTTGGCTGGAGATGGTCCTGAGCGGCCTGATCTAACATTGAAGATAGTTTTGAGAAGGATATTGCATCAGACAACCTCCAGAGGTCCTTTCCAACCTAAATTATTTTATGATTCTGTGATCGCAAGTCAAAAGAAGTTGAGAGGTTTTGTCTCACTAGAAAGGACAAGTGATGTAAAAATCTAATTTTAAAAAAAAAACAACAGGTTTTTAAAAGAGAAACTCTTAGTGAAATCCAGAATAATTTGCTTTCTTGTATGACATCTGACAAAAATCTATGCCTAAAACTTGCATTCAGAGCAAGCAATATACTGAATTTTATTCTCAGAGAGTAGTCACCTTGATGGAGCATGTGATGAAAAGTGCTTAGATCAAGATGCTTCTCAGCAGATTTTCTGGGAAGTGTCCCAGTCCATGCACATTCACCGCCCAGATGCCCTCGCAGTGTAGGCACCACTAGTCTTTTTTCCAAAATTCAAGCAGTATTTACTCTATTCTGCTGTTTTCCAGCCCAACATTCAGAAAAATTCTTATATGCCTTTCTTCTCAATAAAATAAATTGTCCGTATTTTGCCCATATTCCTACATGGAATACATAAGTAGTAAAATACCCAAATAAAAGCAAATAGTGGAACTGGACACTTTGAATATTATTGACCAATCAGCCTTACTGTAAAAGCATTGCAACTGCTGCAAGAGAGGTTTGTTCAGTGTTTCTCCTACCTTGTCACCTTTACTGAACATCCTTCACTGAACTGTAATAGATGAAACATGGGTCTGAAATGCCTAGGGGTTGCCTGGGGCTCTTCAGCTCTACATATTTGACCGTCCAGGAAAATGCCCTAAGCATAGGCTATCAGTTTCCTCTGGACCAGGAGTGAAGGACACTTCCTGGTGAGGCCGTGCAAATCTGGGAAAAAAAAAAAAGTCATTATATACCACTGGTAACTGTAAAAAAGTATGTCTGCGTATACGTGTGTGAGAGCAAGAGGGACTATCTTACTTAATAGAACATTCAGTCAAGAACAGAAGACCTGAATTTCAAACACCGTGAGATCTTACAGTGACAACCTCAGATATATTTGTCAGGTGCCTAGTTCTGTTGCTGTCCAAACACCTCCCGGATAAATCCATTCAAGGCCTCAAAGAAGAGAAATGCTTCACTTTGGGATGACTGTTAAGCTTGGACATTAATTAAATTCCAAGTACTTAGTGCTGTGGACACAACTGCTGTGTTAGGAATGAACAGAGCTGTAATTCCAGGCATCTGGAGAATGTTAAGGTCAAAATTAAGGTAACTACAGAGTTAAAAACATTTTACTTCAGATGATAATTAAATGAAGAGTTTCCAGACCATGATGCCATCTGTAGACATCTAAGTCTGCTTTTGTCCTACTTTGGGAATCTATGTCTTTTTTGGCACTGTGTATTTTAATGTCCAAGTTAATTTGGTCACAGAAACCGAACGGAAAAAAGTGCTTTAAAAGTGCCATTTAAATTCCTTGGAAAAAGATTTGACATTCACATAGGAAGTACTTTAAATAATTTCTTTGGGGATTTAAAGAATATACATACCAAGCAGGGTGGGGGGAAACTTAGCAGTATGCATAGGCAGAAAACCAGAAGCCTTGCTCAATCAAATGCCTTTGAGAGAGCAACATGCTGGTTTTGCTTTCAGATGGGAAGCCGAATCCATAACCTTATTAGGATCTAACCGCATTTCAAGTTCCATTCGCAATGATCATGGATTAAGCTGATTACCTAAAAGATTGCAATAACTACGGGCTTAAATAGACATTTATGTGTCTATTAACATCATTATAATTAGCTCTTTGTTCACTGATTACAAAAGCATTCCAAACTAAGCTATGAACGTAATTTATATAGCTACTATCTTCTCCATGCCCAGCACTGTGTGACATTCCTGAACTTTAAGTGGATCCACCAAACACCTTGTGTAATTTCTTTTTTCATTCTGTTCATAAATACACATTTCCTATATGGTTTATATTCATATATATGAACATATTTAATTTCTATACTTTATATATTGTAACATGGATAATGTGGTAGATCTTTTACAATTTATGTAGATCGTAGCCTATGATGTCATTTAGTGACATAGTAAACAGCCACAAATCCTGAACAGCTTGGCAAAAGAATGGTTCTATTTCTAAAATTCTGCATAATATTTAGGTAGCCCCTGAACGCAATTTACTCTCTTATTCTGACATTACTGTTTAAGAGTCCTATACACCCAGAAGCAAGCCATGGTCCTACCGGCCATATCTTAACGGCCATGAACCCAAGACAAATTTTGCCTTCCATGTACACAGGAAGAGAGGTGCTGTTGGTGTTGCTCACAGCACCTCCCAGGAAGCCCTGAACTCTGCCACGGGATGCTGTGGGGGCCGTAGGACAGCTCATACCCAGATTAACCCAGCCATGTTTGCCTCAGCAGATCTGGTGGGATCATCTGCCACCGCCAAGAGTTTTGATTCCTCAGCAGCATCTCTGCCAGATTTTCCATTTGTCTTGTGGTGTAACCCTGGCTCAAACACCATAGTCAAACCTCTCACCAGCTGCTTGTGACTCAGAAGCCATAACCCTCTGAGCCAGCATGCACAACTGGCATAGCAGGACAGCCACCACCCAGAGAGCTGCTGATCTGTGCCACCTCCTGCCTTCAACCTGTGTCATCCTCAACCACTACTAATCCTTCAGCACAGTCCCCCCTCCCCAGATGTATTAAACAGTCACAAGACAAAGACACGAGAGAATGATTTGCAATTATAGAGTCAGTCCTTTGATTTGAAACCACCCCTTTCCTGCCCTGATTTAGAGCCACCAGAAATGAAGTTAAACTGAGTATCATTTGGATAAGAAGGACAAACTGAACTCTTACTGAGCTGATACTACTGCATGGGCTTTTTTAAAATAGATAAGAATGCTGAGCATATTAGCAATGACTTAATCACTTGATATTTGGAAGACAATGACTGAAAGGCCTGTCAGTGCAAATTGTAATCGCGTGTTTAAATTCAGAACGTATAAATTCAATCCAAGCTTTCTGTATGTTCATAAGCTACATTCTACATATTCCTGAGGATTCTTTTCCTTGTCTTCCAGGAAAGTCTACTAACTCTCCCTGCTATATGCTCCAGCATGAGGCAAGGAGATGGATCAATTACATCTCTTTCCAGGAAGTGCCATGGCATCTGTGGTCCTCCCCTAGCTCTCCTTCAACACCAGACAGTCGTCTTCTCTCCTCCACAAATATTTTTCAAGGAGTACCTTGGTGCTACTCTGTGTTCAAGCCTGGCCTGGGTTAGTGCAGCCATTACACTCCTAATTTATTTGAGTTTATGACAGATTTGATGCTGGTTTTCGGTGACAGCTGTGAACATTAAAATACTTTCTTCTGTACTGAGATTTTGGGTCCAGTGGTGGTGGCTACTGCCATCTGAACTGTGTCAATTAATATCTTAAATGGTTTTTTTGGGCCTGAGCACTTTCATTGTACGGGAGCTGGTTCTTACCGATATATGATCTTTGAGAATGGGGTGTATGCTTTTTTTGAAATGCACTATAAAATACAGGTGAGAACTGCCTTAGAGTATTTTTATGTATACAAAGATGCAGCAAGATGACATACAACACTGCTAGCAATGTCAGCCATGGAAAAACGGCTAACTGGTGTTGTCAGTCACAGCTAAATACAGAAAAATAGTCTAAATTCAGTTTGGTGATGGAATTTCCAAGGCCCCAACCTCCACGAGGTACCAGCATCTTTCTACAAGCATAATTTAGCCAGATAATAATATATTCGCTTCATGCTGTGCTTCTCAGTAGTTTTCTCTCACAAGAAAGTGATTTGTAGTTCATATGGGCAGCAACAACTCCAGCCTCCCTCTCAAACATATTCCTACCAGCCAGATGCTACCCAGATACATCTCTTTGACTTGTAGCAATTAGCTTGCAATGGACTGCAGCTCACCTCAGCTCTATGCAGATTGGAATTATATCTTCCTATTCTGTAGGACAGACAAAATCAAATACTTCATGTGGTTTATACAAGCACAACACCCACAAGATAAGTCTTGAAAGAGAACTGCTAAGAACCCACCTTACAGTATCTATTCTCAGGCTAAGCCCAGGGAAGGAATGTGCAACCCACTAAATGCATTAAAATATGTCTGATATGTGATGAAGGTCCATTTTAAAGTATTGCTGGTTGAAAAAATGCAAGTCTAATCATTTCTACTAATTACATAAATGCATACAAAGAAGGCTACAAATTTCAAAGGGAAATATTAGTGCTTAAAGTAGCCCACAGGAATACGTGGTTAGAAAGAACAGCTGAGGCTTGATTCCCTTAATGTCTTTGAACTAAAGGATGAAAAGGAAACAGAGCTGCTGCTGAGGCTGTGAGCTGTAGCTGTGACCACACTAAAACTTGTATTCCTCTTCATGTATCTTCCTTTGGTACAGAGACTGAGGTCAAAAGGACAATGTAATTCAAGGAAAGGACATGATTTATATACCAGAAGTGGACATCATCAACCTCAGTTGAGGGGATTCATTCCAAAAGTAGTTTAAAAAGCTGTTACCCCACAGACTTGAGAGTATAAGGCCACCTCTGATCAAAAGGCCGAGGGAGAAATTTCTGCAGTGGCAGGGAGCTTTGCACTTCTGAAGCATTTGGTAGCAGATACACAGAGAGACAAGATGATAAATTGCTCAGATCTCCATGCAGATTGATTATTGATATCCTGTGCCCCTGGTCTGAAAACAAAGGAGATGTCCACCAGCAAAGAGTATGAAGGAACAGTTGCATGGGGTCAGCCAAGGGCTTACTTAGATTTCTGCTGTTTCTGTCAGAGGCCAAAAACATCTGCCAAGGGAGAGGTACAAGCAAGGATGTATGCAGCCCTTTTGGTGTTTGGGGGTTTTTAAGTGCTAGAAATAACAGAGGGAGATAGTCTCACTGATTAGGTTTAGGTACATAATTTAGGGTCCCAAGTTAGGAGGGAGTCTTCCCTGGTTCCTCGATCCCCTGTGGAGAGAGGTCTCCTCTGCTCCTCTGCTCATGGGCTACCAAGATGTACCTGAAGTCAGCAACTTCTTCACTATGAGATGTTCAGCTGGAGTTTTAGTAAAGAGTTATGGACCTCACGTTTACATGACGACACCTGGACTCTGGCATGACAGCCCTGAGTGCCATTATGCACAGTAAACACCACAGGCTCTGCCACCACCAAGGGCTGAACCAGATTGAGGGCCTTACAGCTGAATCCACACATACGGACACCATGCTCCTCAGGTCATTGCTTAAAAGCGGTGAGAAATATGAAAAATTATATATGCTGCCTGACTACAGTTGTATGACACCATGAAGAGCATTCAAAGTGTTGGAACATATTAACAGAAACCTTTCTTCTTTACAGGAGAGTGCTGAGCGGGTGTACCTAATGGTGAGGAAATTTCAGTGACTAAGTTATCATGGTTAATGGCTTCTGATCTATTAGAAAAAATAAGCACTTTAGCCATGCTAAAGAAAGTCACAAAATACACTTCTCATCAAGTTGTCATTATATTCGAGCAGTATCATCCCTATGTGGGAAAAGTTGATGATAAAATTATTCATATTTTGACCAAGTAACTAAATGGAAATGATGAACTATGTTTGTACTACCTAGTTTCTTTCCTTAAAGTAGAAAAGGATTCTAAGTTTATAATTTTTAGGTCATAAATTTAAAGTTCTAACCCAATATGCTGTAACACTTAACAGTTGCTGTTTTGTAAGCACAATCTCTGAGATTTTGCTGGTTATTTTGCCTTAGGAGTCACTAGAAAACTTGATGTCATATACTTTTACTTTTTATTTTATTTTTATTCAGTTATAATGTTTTGCTAAGGCCCACATTTTGCAGAAGTGTCACTGGGTCACTACAGTTTTCAACAGCAGCCATGGCTCATTTTCATTGAAAAACAAAAAGAAATTAAGAAAACAGGCCTTTTCAATTTAAAAAGGAGTATTTCAACAGAATTCCTTTCCAAAATGCTTGCATGGTTTCTTTTTTAATTCTAACCCAGAATAAAAACAAATTTTGAAACTTCGACATTTTGTTATGTACTGGAGCTGCCGCCCACTGGGCAACTCCACTTTTTTATTGAATCTTCGTGTTCCAACTAATGAGATCTTTGTACTGTTTGTTCCCAAGTCAGAGATTACAGAAAATCTGACTATTCTTTTAAATATGTATTTCTTTATAAGCATTTTCTATGGAGTTCATAGATGGTAGCAAGCCCTCTATGGATTGGATTGCCAAAGTACAGTTTTTGAGTTTTCAAAAAAATCCCTCAATTCAAAAAAATACCTGAAAAAAAAATAGTTCAGCAATAACACTGTTTAATTACAGTTTGCTTCACATACTGTTCTTTCTATATGTTTATAAAGGTTTTAGCACAGTGGCAATATATTTTTAAAACTTAATTAAAACATTTATATAGGTGATATAAGTGTACAAACATAAAATCATAATTTGTAAGTTTTAAAAACTTTTTGAATCTTCTAAAATATCTAAAAATGTCCATTTTAAAATCTAAATTGAAACACGGCTTTTTCTAACATGCATATAAACTGCACATACAAATTACCAAACTGCATTTCACCATTTTGGGTTTTGGTTTACAGATCTGTAGTTTGGGAACAGTTTAATAAACAAGGATTGGGAAATCCTAATTACATCTGTATGCCATTTATGAAGTCAGTAGATCTACTTGTATAATATTTGGCCTAATCATGTGAATTTCATTCTGCCCAAAGTATTACACTCATTTATATAACCACCTCCTTCATTTCCTGTTTCTGTATTCAGTGTAGAAATAATGAAGCTCTTGAGACTGCTTAGCTTGGACTCTTTCTTGTGCTTGCCTATGAATGGATTTGGTTATGCAGATTTTTGTGATGTATATTTGCAGAAAATTATAGCTCAATCCCATGTTTGTATTATTATAGACAGAATTTCTTGAAGATAGGTGACACATTTGCTTACCTGTAACATCATTTTTATCACCCTATTTGAACTATGATAATATCAGCAAGAAAATTTTAAATGTCTTTTCTTGTTAACTTTATTTAGGAATTCTGATAAGCTTGACTTTTTGAGAATCAAGGATGACAAACAATGAGGACTTTAGACCAAAAGAGATTAAACAGAAATAAAATGTGTCTTGTGAGCATTAGGTACAAGAATCAATTAAGAAAGTAATTGTACTAGTATAACTCATAACAGTACCATATAGCAAAACAATGTAAATAATGTTTAATTGAAAAGGTATGGCTTCAGAAAGCATTTTAAAATACAATAACATATATTCTCTCTGAAATATTAATTATAAACACTCTGAAGAACTGAAATTATATTATTCTAATGCATTGTTAAATTTTATCAGAAAATATATAGTATTCACTAGTTGCTCAGAGTCCAATTCAATGGAATACGCACTTGCATTTTATATTCCATATGTTTCATTGTCTGTAGGGTATTACTTAATACATTTACAGGTGAAAATATAAGCATGAACTCTAGTGAATCAAAGTCAAAATGCTTGTGCTTTTCAGGATGCAGAATTTCTGTAAACAGAATAATGTAGCCCCACTGAAAAGCCAAATTTTTTTTCACGTCCAGTTGGACAATTTGTTCCCATATTTCCAAAATAAGACAGCATACCTTATGAAATCATATTTCCTTAATGATTGTCATGCAGGAAACAAAAGGGCTGGACTTATTTGAATAAATACATGTTTCTTATTTCCCTAATTATTAACTAATACTGTTCTCTCTCCATCATTATAAATTCATTTCTGAAATAGTAATGAAATGACTAATAAATACAATGTTTTGTACTTAGTAAAGGAAGTAACTAGGCAATTTCCCACATTTGATGGCATTCTGGTCTATAAGCGTCATATGATCTCATGCTTCCTGATGCTGGCATCAAAGCCTTCTTCACAGCTCTACATGTGAACAAAGGACAGAACTCTGCATGATTTTTGTGTGTGAGAAGTTTGATTGGCTAATCTTACAGCCAAAAAATTGTTCAAAATGCACTTAAGAATCATTTTCCTCTGAAAAAGAGGAATGCGAAGGAGAGGGGTAGAGTCATAGTGATAAGATCCTTCTGCGGTTGAAGAAACACCAAAATCCAGAATACTTGACCCAAAACTTTACCAGCAGTCAAGATGAACTGTTACTGAAAATTTTTTTGCATTTCAAATCAGTTGATTGTCAGTGAGCAGTGTGATTATACCTTTTCTTCTTCTTTATATGAGCTGTTATACAAGTTTATACATACAAGAAAGGTCATTATGTGTAAACACTAGTTGGGTATCCATCAGCAGCTATTGCAGAAAGCTTCTATTCTAATGACAGAGGGGAAATGCAGTTGTGGGCATAGACAATCTGAAATAGGTCAAGTGGATCATGGGCTGGAAGCATCTATTTCTTTCAGTTGACCACAAAGGGCTACTCCCTTTCTGACTCAAGAGGTGTTTGCAAATGAAACCCGCCTGCTATCACTCTCTCTGGATCCATCTGTATTAGAAGTGTAGAGAAACTTAACCTGTCTTCATGCAAGCCACCTTTGACTTGAAATAGTATAAATAGGATCTTGGAACTCTGTACCTGTCCTTTGAAGGCTTACTAATCTCCTCCCCCCTCCCCTTTTTAAAAAAAAAAAAAAAAAAAAAGAAAAGTTATTAGGTTGGGCATAGCAGTGCACAAAGTGGCTTTTTTACATGTGCACATAAACTGGGCTTTCACACTGCTCCGGGAAGAGTTACTAGCACAGGTTGGCAGTAGCTTGAGAAATTTTTGTCTAGCACTTCAGCTGTAAGATGTAGACCTAAATAACCTCTTACATCCTGCCTTGATTGTCCCTCCTCTGAAGATAGGTTAGAATGAACATGTCATAACAGTCTTTAATTCTCCTGAATGAACTGTTCTCATCAGGAGCATCACTCCTTTGCACTCAGCTCAGGAGAATGTCATGGAATCATAGAATCATAGAATCATTTAGGCTGGAAGGGACCTTTAGAGGTCATCTAGTCCAACCCCTCTGCAGTGAGCAGGGACATCAAGGTCAGACTTCTAGCTTTTCACAGATGTCAGCTCTTTTTGCAACAGAGGACAGTTCTGAGCTTTCCTTGGCCATAGTTATGTTACACTTTTTATTCTTAAGTAGATTTTTCTGTCTGAGTGTCTTCTTGTTAGGACAATTAATTTCTTTGTAAATAACATGTAGAAAACCTGCTGGCAATGAATTCCCGAAGGCCCTGCTGAATGAGCCATGGTCTCCTATTATATGCAGACTTCCTGCAGATTTGGGCTTTTTCTTTGGTTGGTCAGCTTATCCACTTCTTTTTCATCTGTGCTAATAGTGTGGAAAATAAAATCTCAGAGCTTGGTAGTTAGTTGCATCAAGTGTCCTAATAGTCTCTTGCCCAGGCTTGTCACAAGCATAGTTGTACAGGGAAAAGATTTCAACTGTCCCATTACCTTCAGCCATGTGGTCTCTTCACTGCTCGACAGCCTCACGATGTGCCTGGCCCAAACAAATGGGTCCTCCTTTCCAGACACATTGCAGGGATTAGCTTTAACCCCGGGGGGGCTGTTGTAACTCTCCAGCTCTTGATGTTCCGGGTAAAGAGAGCTCTGCGAGCATGGGTACAGCATGCAGGACACAGGCTAGAACTTCTCCCAACAGACTTTCCACACTGGGTGGATGGTGGGATGTGTGGCACCTTATTCAGTGTTTCACTTCTGAAAAGTGGCCCCTAAGCTATGAAATATAATTTATTTTCCTTCTTGGATTAGATTATTACTTGTTTTATATCTTATTACACTGAAGGTATTTTTATATTCTGCCTCACTGTCTGTTCACAAAAGGAAAACTTCTTACATACTCATGTGAACACAGATGTATATGTAAATATTTTAAAACAGTACATTCATGTGTAGATAAGTCACTTTCTGAACAGCAGTATCTGAGACTTGAGTTATCAGCACTGGCACTTACAGTAATTTCTGCAGAAATTGAATGTACAAATATAGTAATTGCCTGAAGGTTCAGAACATTTAGTGCTAAGAATAAACAAAGTCCCTCAGAACACCCTCTGTTATTCCCTACTTTGAGAAAGAGAGTTTAATACAGCTTAAAAATCTCCATCCTTTCTAAGGCTATAAAGTCTTTAATGTGACTTCAAAAAGAGTTCAGAATCTGA
Source organism: Cariama cristata (assembly GCF_000690535.1). NCBI lineage: Eukaryota > Metazoa > Chordata > Aves > Cariamiformes > Cariamidae > Cariama > Cariama cristata. The sequence continues at coordinate 32,588 of NW_009637337.1, read as the reverse complement.
CTCCCAGTACTGGTTCAGCATTTATTGTTCTCCTGCAAACCACAAAAAGGAAATAAAAGTGCCTACCAATAGCACTCATCTCTTTCAACTCTCCATATGCTAATACTACCAAGAATTAGCATTTCAAGTTATGCACACAATTGCATTTCCCCTCTTGTCACTAGAATAGAAGCTTTCTGCAATAGCTGCTGATGGATACCCAACTAGTGTTTACACATAAAGACCCATCTTCCTCTTCAGTTAACTCTACCAATCCACATGACAGGTTTCATAGCCCTCTTGTCTCAAAGAGATGTGCTAGGAGTATGAAAAGGAAAAGTATTAAGGATTTTTTTCTGTTTTGATTTTTGTTCAGTTTTTGTTCTGACCATGGAAGAGAAGGGGTTTGTTTTATTTCACTTTTCAGTATCCTATCAAAGGTAGGATTTTTTGGTCTCAGCAGAAAGCAAACATCCCTCCTGAATTAAAGGGAAACTGAGTCTGCCAAAAAGCCATGCCAGAAACTGGAAGCCAGCAGATGCAGGTTACTGGAAGATGCTGGTGTAGAACCCAATGAACAAAAAAACTATTGAGGTTGTCTTATTGCCTCACATCCAAACTTATGCAAGTATTTCATTACTCTGTATTTTTGTCTAGTTGCAGAGTCCTGTTTCATGACTTCTTTGGATATGAGCACACAACACTGTGGTCTATCAGCAGGGCCTCCCAGCTCAGGCTCTGCAAATGCAGCTGTGCGGTGGCCAGCCCCCAGCAAGCAGAGCCACACTGTGCTTGCATTGAGTCGTTGGACATACAGCTCTGGTCTCTGCTGGCTGAAATAGTCATGCACCACACAACTTTCCTGCAGGCTTTTTGTGGCCTGTTTTGAGAAATCTGCTGTGATTTTCAGAGTTGTAATGCAGTATAAAACCAAGCCAGTTTCATATAGTTTCAGATTTCATTGCTAACCTTCCAGGCAACTCCCTGAGTAAGATGCAGACAAGCATTTCATGATCTTAATTTCCCATATGGTTGACTCATTATTCTACCTCCTGCAGTCAACTCTTGATTTCTTAATGTATTTTCCTTTCATCTTCTACTCACGGCTGTCACATTGGTTAGAAGATATTGCTGCTATTAACACTAAAAGTACTGAGGTAGTAGCATTCCCTTTCTCAAGGCAACTGGGAAATTTTGGGGAATGATCAGTGTATCACATGTAAGCACCACATTGACTTATGTCCACACACATATACATAAATATGTAAATTACTTTCACTCCTCTTATTTATAAATTCCACTATAAAAATGCCAGAAATCTGCTTATTATGTGGGTGGCTACATGTGATCCTGAGTGTCTACATTCAGCACAGCTACAGCTACACCAGAGGTACTTTGTTCCCTTGTGCCTCACATTTCACTTCTTCCTCCCGGGGCACATGGAGTCAGAGCCTCAGCTGCTGCATGAAGCCAGCTTCCTTCCAGTGTCCCCAGTCAGACAGGAGTGGTCAGCAGATAAGGATGTGCTGCTTCTTTTAAGTGCGGGACACTTGTACCACTTTAATTCCCCCCACACCACCAGCATCCCCATCTTTCCTATCAAAAAGTTTAATCTTTGCTTACAGTTTCCATCATTATTTAGACTTGGTGTAATGACAGCATTTAAAAGCCACAGCCACCAACAGGAACTCTCACATGCCAGACACTGCGTTAAGCAGAAAAAAAGATGACTGCCTACCCAGAAAGGTTTACAGTGATATCAGCCCTGGTTCCTGGAGTGATGGCTTCTCTAGGAAGAAAAATAAAATTACAATGACCATCTGTCATTTTTCTTAACAGATCATGAGGCTGAAAAATGTAAGAATTGTGTCCAGTTATTTTGTAGGCTTTAATTGGCCTCTTTGAGGTAAATAGCACCATCAGAAACATTAAAGGAACAGATAATGGATTTTCAGTATGGGAGACATGAAACCTGTCATGTGAATCAGTAGAATTAACTAAAGAGGAAGAAGGGCCTTGAAATTCTTCCCTCTGCTTCTCCATAAGTGCCTGATAATGTAAGATGTCTAGTTCCCTGAAACAAGACTCATAGGTCAGCACTTCCTCGTAATGGTAGAAGTCACATTCCAGAAAAGTAACTAATAAATCATGTTGTGAAGTAGAGCAATGATGTTATGCAGAAGTAAATGTGACACTAGGCAAAAGGGAATATATGTTTTTATACTAATTATCCGCAGCCATTACAGCAACAATTTTTCTACTTTGAAAAGACTGCATTGGTATCAGTTTCAATTAAGTTCAAAGCTTGAACCAGTTGCAATTAAGGTGTCTAGAGTAGCATTTTCACACCAAGTACCTTGATCTGGACTTCAAACTCTGTACGACTTCTGTAAAACTAGTGAAAATTGTATTCCATGTATTACAGGAACTATCTGCAATTAAATTGAACAGGCAGTGAGAGGATTTGAACAATATAATGTGAGGAACATACATGTGCCTCAAATAGACCAAATAGATTGCATGTGTGGGATGGGAATAGTCATTCACTGGAAATCAGTGGGAAATGTTCATCTCAAGGGAAAAAATGCCTCAAAGCCTTGAGAAAGGCCTGAGACATAACAAGAAATATACACCAGGGAGATATTTTGGGCACAGTATTTATTCTAAAAGGGATGAGAAGACTAAGAGATGGTATAGCAACGATGCATTAAAAGCAGAACAGAGCAGAACTGGTCATAAACTTTCGTGCAACACAATATTAGCCAGCTGGTCTCTAACGTGCAATGTTTTCTGGAAGAAAAGACATTTTCTGCTGAAGCAAGTAATATTCATTTTGAAAAATGAGAATGACTAGTGTTTTACTCAGCTATAAAACTTTCTGGGTCAGAATAAAATTATTAGAATTATATTTTTTTTTAACCTTAGGTATAACTCTGTACTGTGAGACTTCTGAAGTATCATGCACTACACACTCCATGACCCAAAATACTAGATAAGGAGGATATTTTTTTCTTGTGGGGCAATTTCTAAAGGAATTTATCCTTTTTTCTCTTGCTAACTGCCCCATGAACTCAAGAAGTCTGACGGCCTAGTGGTGAATCATTATTCTTCGATTATGGCTTTGTAAGTATAGGGAATGACATAAGCTTAGCGTCATGCAGACTTGGAAAATATTCAAAGATGTTTTATCCTTTTTATAGCTACATAGATCCATTTTATAACTGTATTAAGGCACTTTGGGGCTTGGATTATCAAGTCATTATAACACTTCTCAAGTGCCTGACAGTGCACTGCCTCCCACTTTTTGTCTTACAAAAAGAAAAAAATTTATACAGATCACAAAGAGTATTCTTGATTTTCTCTCTCTGTGGGAGTCCCACGTATTTTGCAGCCTGCCTTTCAAAGTGGGGATTCTACAAAATTACAAATTCTATTCAATTTCAGTACAGATTTTTTTTTCCCAAAAGTTTGGTCCAGGAAGCAAATTGAAGTTATTTAATTCTTAGCAAACAGAATTTTAATGAAAAATCCAAGCACGCTAATGTCATGCATATGAGATCATTTTACACGGTTCTGCTGTGTAATATATATTTTAGAGTGTTTTGTCTACCAGTGACAGATGAAGAGCTGCACTGATTTTTCTGACTTGGCTGAAATGAGAGAAACAGGTTTTAAATTTAAAGATACTATGAAATGAGGAAGAAAAATGGGAGAGAGGAATAATAATGTAATGAAAATCTACATCTCATAGCATACAGTATAGAAAATTTGGCCAATATGTTTGAGATAGTAATTTCTTGTTACCATAAAAAACGTATCATGAGTACTTCCTGCTTTTTGTTTCATCTCATGTTGGAAAATTCCTATGGATTTATGTTAATTTGCATTTTGGAAATCTGAAAATTATCTAAAGATTTCTGCATGCCTTCAGAGGTATTTATCTTGCTGTAGATTATTTTTTTTTTTTTTACTTCCAACCTTTCCAGTACCAGTCGTTCCTAATATTGGCAAGATTAATAATACCACAAGTGCAAGGAAATATGGAAAATCAACAGAGAAAACAAATCGTAGGCAACAGCCAAATGAAGCTATTGATTAGTTAAACATCACTTAATCCACAGCTCCTGCTGTGTATTGACATAGCTCCATACCCCTAGCCATTCCAACAAGAAAGGACATCAGGGAACAATGTATGGCTCACTTTCCGGAGCAAGGCTGGATCATCTTTTATTTGGTAGATATAAGCAGAAAGATAGCACAGCCAGATGTGTGCTAAGGAAGGAATTCTTTTTAAGACAAATAACTCATTAAAGCAGCATACATGTTTGGATTGGATCATATGTATCTAGGTGTGGGTGACAGGAAAACACCATGAGCTTTCAATTACAGTACCGACTTCCCAGAATCTAAATGAAGAGTGATATTTATTACGTGCATAGTGAATTAAGGTGCTGGATGAAATCATGCTCACCTGTGATTGTTTCTCTCACCAGGCAGTAGCTGGGTAACAGTAGGCCAACAACAACCATGAAAAATCCAAGGTTTACATAACAAGTCGATTTGTTTTGTGTTTTATCTGTAACAGATTTATTATGAGATTAATCAGCTGCTGTCTTCGCTAACACGCTGTGGCACTTCATATCAGTCCTGTGACCTGAAAGCCGCTTAAATGCACCTATGAAAGCAGGAATTTTGTCCTGCTTATGGCTCCAAAAATTGTATCTTTTGTGTCAGCAATGTGAGGTTCAGATTTATCAGAGGCCGCAGTGACCATGCTTTTCTGGCAGTGCTGCTCATGGTGCATTTCCCAGGGATGGTGCAGTGCCCAGGGGAGCAGCAGCAGCAGCACGGTGCCTTGCTGCTCCAGGGACTCTGCAAACACCCCACACTAGTGGACAGCAAGCTGGTGAGTACCCTGCCCCGAGCACGCCGGCAGCAAGCCCAGGGAAGCAGAGCACCCTGGGGACTTGCTAAGGTTTGCAAGGTGCATGTATGCTCTCACTCAACCCACCTCCACACAGAAATACTGTAAGGAGGTCAGGAATATCTCGATGTTAACTCAGTTGTTCTCTTGTATGTCACCAGCCATAGGTTAAGCTGTGCCTTAACTGCTGTCATGGACTTATTAAGCCTTGGACAGAGTTTTGATGAGTCAGATAAGTGCTGTTTCAAGCAAAAAGTACCTTTTTTTTGGTACATAAGTAAAATCCTACATGATAAAAGGAAAATATTTTACATAATGACACTGCAGCCCAGACCAAAGCCATCACTAGAATCTGGTTATAAGGTATTTTATTGTTCAGGTCTGGTCAGGCTCCTCTGCCAGACATTTTTTTTCTCTTTCCAATGGTCTGACCCAGAAGTAAAACCTCAGTGCGAAAGTAAGCTTTGGTCCAGTTGTGGCTATGCACAGAGACACATCCACCAGCAACCAGATTTCACTGTCACTCCTTAGTAAGCTACCATTTGCTGGCTGAGCCAGGGTAACTGCGTGTCGATGCTCCCTGCCTCAGGCTGAGGTGAAGTAATTCAAAGTGGCTCAGTCTCTGTGAAAAGAATGCCAAGGTCATATAAATTCCTGTGCATTGCCACAGACAAGGAGTGTACATGTGGACATGGCCATGACATAGTTGATGTGCACAAATATGTCTGAGTGCGAGTCCTCCCTCTTACAAACCAAACTGCTGTTAAACATCATTTTGTAAAGGAAAGTCCTTTACCAGATCAATCTGGTCCTATTCCTCTTCCTGCCGGTTGCAAAATACTCATCAGATTTATAGGAACAGCATCAGGTGCCTAAACGTCATTTAGCTTGACAGTCACTTAATTTGATTTTGAGCTAAGCTCTTAACAACTTTCACTGAGGTCAAATAAAGCTGAATATTCTGTTCTCAGGACCTTAAAGAAAGAGCTCGCTATTTTTGAGGGGCTCAGTAACCCTTGATAATTTAGTTATCCAGGAGGCTATTACTAATGAAAATCTTATGGTGGGCTGATATGTTATTGTTTTATTCACAGCATCTGGAATTAGTAACATGGGTCAAAAATGTTTTTAACTTAAAAATGATGCCTTAATTAAGTATAGGGAGGGAAAGGTCAAATGATCGTACAACACAAATATGACCAACCTTTCGACTGTGTGCTTTCTTGTGAGCAAATAATGGAAACAAACATTGTTTCAGACCAAATACGCTTGGAAGTAGCTGCCCTAGGGAATACAGTTATACTTTTAACAGCTCTGCTGGTGAATCTAACTTTCTGAAACACAGCCACTGATAAAAACAGAGAACACCAAACATCTGTAGTTCATTATGATTAACATAAAAAAAGGAATTTTGTTTAATCTCTCAAAGCACACCATCATCGTGAGTGAAGGAGGCTAGAAAGATCACTAGGGTTTTGCACTAAGCTCTTTACATGTGAAACTGAAACACAGAATGAAAGATAAAGCTGGCAATCTACATAAGCACAGTAATGCATACATAGAAAGAACTCTCTACCCACATAGTTAAAAATTAATTAATACATCTGTCAAATATAGTCGTACAAATACACTAAACCAGCAATTTAACAGTAAATCTTTAGTCTATAGAGTTCCTCCCTTTCCATTTTCTCAATGGTTACAGGGTTGTTGAGAATACTGATTTTCCCTCATGAGTTGCTGCCCTGTGTACAGAGACACTCAAAGCTAATTTGTAAACATTTCTATTTAAATGACTCATCCTAATCAGTAAGATGAAGACTGTAAATCAGTATAACTCATGTCTCACTAAGATGGCATGGTTGTGTGTAGTAACAGAAGTCCACAGAGAGAGATTTTCCATTAATTCATTCTCCTGTAATTTCCATTAATTCATAACTTTTTAGGTTTATTACATACAGGCAAGAAAGTGAGAAAGAGGCAAGATGTGGAAGAGTGGAAGGAGGTATGCATGCTCAACTCCATACACACCAAGAAAGCAAATAATATTTTGGAAAGCGTATGTCATTATTTATTGAGCAGCGCCATCTTTAATATCTTTCTCTCAACTTTTGGAATTTCTAACACTTTACAGTTATTTGATGATTACAGGAACACTTTTATTTGTAGCCTCTTTTAAAAGGTTTTGCCTTTTCCATTTTATCTTCTCCATCTTCAGTAGTTTCACGCATCACGTGGGCTCTCCTACCAGCCAAGGAATGAACATGGCTTTATCCCAAACTCATCATCGAAATTCCTGAGTCACCCAGAAGGGTGGCTGCTGGGCAAATCAAAGCTGTCCGTCCCCAGGCGACAGTGAGCTGCCACTGCCTTCTCCCAGAGACTGACAAGATCTCATTTTCTAAAATAGGAATGTGTGCCTCCTGACTGCAGCATCATTTTTTCATTGGCTCCAAATACGTTAACATTTTCTGGTTCAAAAGCAATTGTGATTTCCCTTTAACAGAATTGTGCAAAAAGCAGGACCCTCTGAACTCAATGAAGAAAACACGGATTCCTGAAGAATCTGGACTGGTTCCTAAGTTTCTGCTAATATTTTGCTCCCAAAAGACATCTGCTTCTATTTGTGCATTTCTTCAGATACTAAGATAAAATTAGAATAGAGAGATTCTGGTGTTAAAATCATAAGTGCAGATGTGCTGAAACTGCTGCAGCCCTTTTAATGGTCATGCTTCAGAGAGAGACACTGGGAGTGACTGGTAGAGATCAGCTTCCTGCTGTGAGCATAATTTTGAGGTTTTGAACTTCCAATATATCAGAAGACAGTGCCAGCCACTGAAATACGCTGCTAAGTTTCTTAGCAGAGCTTCTAAAATTGTCATGGTAATTATTTTCAAGGTGTTTTCCAAATATGCCACTTTAGGAATCTGTTTCTGGGAAGATCTTGCATAATTTCCAGGTACAAACAGTAAAAAGTGTAAAATTCCCTAAAATGTGCTGAGGTAAGCACTGTCCTAGCTTTCCATCTTTCTACAAAACCCGACAAGGCATATCACAAATTATTGCACCATATGGTCCACCTTTCCAGGACTTCTCTTGCTCATACCTAATATATGACCTTAAAAAGCTACATAAGATCACTCTTTTTGAATTCAGGTGCCTCAGTTTGCCATTTTAATTGAATACACCAGTTCAAAGCTGCTATAGATACAGAGGATTCTCTTAAGCCTTCAGATAATCTGATCTTGAATGGAGCAGTTGAAAAACAAACTCAGAGACCAGTTCTGAAAAATGTGGATTGTAACCCATGGACCTTTGTTGCTAGGTCTGAGATTCTACAAAGTAGTACAAGGTTTTAATCAGAGTCAGCTGGAACTTGACTTTCCACCATGCAAGGACAGTTTGGACTTCAACAGCAACAGTCTTCATCAAGGTCGTGCCAAGTATCTCTATTGAACAGCATTTGAAAACTGCCAGATTCCAGAAATCACAATTATATTTCATTTCCATCTTTTTAAAAGGCTCAAAGCCTCTAAAGACTAAAGCACAAGAGCCTGCAAATTTCTAGACCAGGTCCACAAGGCTGCAGAAATGCTAAATTGTGAACTTGGGATCACTGGGCTCTGGGACAATCCAGCTAAAGACAAGATAACCTGATGGGGCTTAGAAGCAGCATGACCATATCAAGATTTCCAAAATACAGCAAGAAATAAGTCAAGTTCAGATGTTTAAATAAACAGAAAGACTGCCTGCTTTCCATCAGAGTTCCATCGGACTCTGAACACATTCCCACAAAATGCTTCAATTTTCACCAATAAACACACTGTAATCAAAAACAAAAGCATGCTGGTGAAAAATGCCCCAATTTTCATTTTTTCAAGCACATTTTTTGCTTCATCTTTCAAAAATGACATCTTTTTAATATGAAAGACCACAAAACAGCAAGTGGTAAACCAGCACATAGTGATTGTCCTTAAAAACTATCCCAGTTCAATGAAGAAACTAATTCACATTTTAACTGCTCACTTATCTCCTCTGAATAAAGGAAGAAAACTGCGGGGAAGAAGTCTGCCAAGGTGCTTATTATATGAAATATGTCTTTTTCAAAAAAAAATCTTACTAGAGTTTTGTCCCATATTCTCACACAGTGCATGAACCGGTGACCTTGTTCTTATGCAGGACACAGTGCTCAAGACTTAGGAAGAAAGAGCTGAAGCTGGACAACTAGGAGATGTGAAAGCATGTTAATGTGCCCTTGATTGAGACCACAGCCTGCAGTCACTGCATCGCTTGAACAAAAGGCAAGATTCACAGGCTGTATTATAGTTTGTGGTATAGCACATACTAAATATAGTCAAGCTATGTAAAGTAGAGCAGTGAGGTTCTTTGGCACTTTTTCAGGAGCTGTGCAAAGGACAGGCCAGTTACTTTCAGTTCAGGGCAATATGAGTCATTTATCACTGAAAGAACCACTAAACACAAACAAGATCCTGTAGAAACATGTAAGGAGTGAGAACGCTACTGACAGCATCAAAGCATCTGCTCTCTGTGAGAAGCTCCTGAAGACACCAAGACATCTTCTTGAGTACTGAGTCTGGTTTTCAAGGCTGAATCTTGTCTTAACAGTGTATAAACACAGTCTGGTCCTGCGTGTGTGGCAAACCAACACAGGTTCGATGTTGATTTGCCAGTGAAACAGCACATGTGCAGACAAAGCCTAAGGTGAATAAATGACCTAGGTTTCCCTTACAGCAATGACTCTGTAGGAAAGGCGATTTTTTGTGCTCTGAAGATGTTACCAAGTACTCCACCTCCCCCTCTGCCCTCTCACACTTGTCAATCCAGTATCTTCCTGCTGCTGAGCATCACAAGTCAATATACCTTAACTGGACCCTCACTCCTGTCCTGAGAAGAACTGTGGAGCAACATTAACATTTCTTCTGAGGGAAGTCTGTTTGTGGGACTCCTCCATAACTTCTTGAAGCTAGGCAGACTAAAGAGCGGGATCCTGCTCCTGCACAAAGAGCCCAGGGCACAAATATCATCTTAAGTTAAAAGAATGGAAAAGAAAAAAAGACAGAGAAAAAAAAAGAGAAAGAGGGAAAAAAAAAAGAAAAAGAAAACTAAATGAAAAAGAAAAATAAAAGAAAAAGAAAAAGAAAAAGAAAAAGAAAAAGAAAAAGAAAAAGAAAAAGAAAAGAAAAAAGAAAAAAAAAAAGAAAAAGAGAAAAAAGGAAAAGAAAAAGAAGAAAAAATAAAATAGAAAAGAAACAATGTTAATCATTAAATTTGCTATATTTTTACATTTACACTTTTTTGTATAAGATGAAGGAGTGGAATGGTTGATCCCATTCTTAGGGAAATTTTGCTCTTCCCCTTTGAAGACAAAACTACCAGCCACATCAGGGAGCTTTCATTCACCTGCTACTGGTAATGTCAGTCAAGACATGAGTAGTCAGTAAGGGAGGGATATGAGCACTTACTTTTTCTTCAGTTGCATTTATTTTAACCTTCAATACAGTAAGTGAGCAAAACAGATGAGCTAAACTTTCAAAAAGGAAACTGAAGCGAGGAGCAGTCTAACGAGCAGCACTGTAATGATGTGGCCTTTACTCTTGGCTAGCAGTGGAGGGGACAAAGAGCTGGTACCAGTCTCAGCATCCCAGCAGAACAAAAGTTTGTCCCCTTCATAAGGCTGTGCCTTAAAGTCTGGACAGGGCTCAGATTATTCGTTTCCTGTGGCAGCTGAATTACAGCATTTTCCTTTAAAAGAGCTGCAGTGAATACCAAAAGCAGCTGTTTTGGAGGCAGGCCTGTTTCTGGGGTCTCCTGCCCCCGAGGGAGCCTGAGGGGGTGTGGGTGATGCTGCGGGCTATTAACAGGAACAGGCGGAGTAAGGGGGAGGGTTTCTAGGGAGCCTGCCATGGTTTCAGATAGACATCTTTGCTGTGTAATTGGAGAAGTTATGGCTGACACTTTCCTTTCTGCCTGACACAGATCTTCTCGGATTCCGAGGGACCCTGGGTCCACATCAGCTGTGTGCAAGTAAATGCCCCTGAAGTCACTGGAAACTGCTCTTACGGCATCTGTCCTCGAGAACATCATGAGTGGGATGTTGTTTTTACTGTTTACCACATCTCTATTTCGGAACTCTCCTTGTTCGTGTAAAGTGCGTACATGTGTTTATGAACTGCTTCTTGCAAAGATAAGGGAATGTGGGGTGCTGGCCAATCCCTTTTTCCATTACTCCTTTGGTTTTTTTGTTTCCTACTCCTCTTTTAAGCTGCTTTTCTGTCTCCTATTTTTGCTTTTTTTCCCATCTCTCTCCTTCTATGGCAATGAGCAGGGTTTGCTCCTCAGCACATGCCAGTCAGGCCCTGCAGGCTTTGCCCCTACCGCTCAGTAAGAAATCTGGTATTTAAAAAAGTAGAAGACAGAGAGAAAGAAATATTCGGTATCCGAAAGCAGCTTGTATTAAGCCACACAGATACTATGCCTCATACTGTAACATTAAGTTAATGTGGAGCTTAACTTGAAAGTGAATCAGAGTTGTGCATTTTGAGGGTCATTATTCCTTGGCATCAAAGCAAATATTTCAGATGACCACCAAAAAGAAGTACATCCTGCACACTCCTGGTACAACAGGAACAACATTTCTATACTTTGTAAACGTGGCATACAAGGTGCTATTGATCCCCAGTCTCTAAATACCGCTTCGCAATTGAGAAATATCATGACTATGAATTTGTAGTCGTGTTTCAGGTCCTCTCCATGACAAGTAGCAGGCTGGGACACCCACCATTGGGCTACTGCATCCCAGTGTGCTGGCACTAGGTGGGGGACTCGGTGGAGAGCTGAAATGCTCACAAAGCCACCAGCCAACAGCTGTCCTAACCCAGCCTGCAAGATGCCCAGCATCTTCCACCTAAAGAGGTGATGCATCTCTGAAGGAAACAGAGGGGTTCAAGAAGTGGTATTCACATTTACAGTGTAACAGAGTATGTCTGTCTGCACTAGTAGATCTCAAATGCTTCCACTTCAGTGAAAGCAAGTGTAGAAGGCATTACTCTGGTGTTACCTGAGTATTTTTAAAAATCTCTGCTTTTTGAGGTGTGAGTTACGTCCACTGTAGTCATCAGGAGTCTCATGCCTCAAACATATTTAACACAAGATCTAGATTAATTCTTCAGCTTCTTTTGTGGTTGAGAAATGTAAGTCCTTTTGTTTCTGCCTTAATATCATAATGCATTTGCTTTTTTCTTCACATATGGATATGAATATTTTTGCACAAACTTCAATTCCATTTCCAAAAAATACTATGACTATGGTTTCAATTTTGTGGCAAAGGTATTTGTTTGGATCTGTAGGTATATTTAGAAACTAAAGAGAATCAAGAATATTGATGGAAACTACAGAAAAAAAAAACTGGGATTGTACAAAAGGCTTCTTTTGTCAAAAAAGTAAATTTAATTTCAGGTTTTTTGGGGGAAGAAATGTATTGTATTTCAAGTTGACCTCATATACTCTGGATATCTTACATTACTGTGAAACAGCACCTTTCCAGGAATACATCATGTTGAGTAGCAGAGTAAAGAGCTCCTCGCTGGAGAAATCAGTGCCATTTGTTGCAGTGCTTCCCTTTGGGATTTTTTTTTTTTTGTTTTCTACGTTTGTTGATGTTGTTTTGTGCTTTGGTTTGTAGTAGAAACAGATTTAAGGTTGTTTTCTTAAGTCAGCCTTGATAATTTATAAGCTTGTGCTAGAAGCAGGGTTATCTTTGATTTTGGTAAATACAGCAGGCTCAAAGGCAGTGTTCTCAGTGGTTAAATAGCTGGATGGATAAATGCAAATGTGCTTGGATTTGGATAAATGCTACAAAACACAGCTTAAATGTCAAACAGCTGAAGTCAGTCTGCGCAGCAAGAACATAAGCCAAGAAGCTGTGTGGGGCTGATGGTACTTTCTAAGCACCAAGATCTGACATGGGATCAGGTCTGACTCTGCTCAGAAGTGGGGAATGGGAATCTCACTGGTAATTTTGTGGAGAGCAACATCAGCTCCCTGTCACCACACTGCCACTGAAACCATCCTCAAATAATTGTCCTGGGAATAGATGGTTTAAATCTGGCCTTTGAAAGCACCCTGCTGTGGCAGCAAGGAACAGAAGGTTACTTTGGTGCCATTCTGGTTAAAGAAATGTTAACAACATGTGACTCAGCATAAAGGTTAACATAGTTGGAAGAAAACCAAGAAAATAGCTTTTATTGATTTTATTTTTTCACTTAATGCTCACAACAGCAAAGGAAAGTTCAAAGCATGTGTGAAAGAGCTATCTGCTGGAGTAGTTTCATGTGGTGGCTGCCTTTTGCTGTGCATTAGGTTTCAGAAAGTTGCATTTCAGCACTTGAAAACAGGATACTTTCTGGCTAATACCCTCTGCTACCCAAGATTAGGTATCACTCTGAACAATTTTCCTTCGCTCCTTCATTACAAAAGGAGAATTGCCATGATACCATAAATGACTGCTTTCACATTTACTGCCTGCTTAGGGATTTGAAAGCTGGGCTCATTTCATACAGTGGACAGTTGAGACCTGGCCAGGATGGACCTTGGCTGAGCTTACACCAGGTCTGAGCCAGATCCCATAAGTGTGGGACGGGAGAGAAGTGGGAAACTATGGGAGAAATGCTGTTACTATTCTCTGTAACACCTAATTATTGGAGCAGGGACAGTCCCTGCTTTGTTGGCTTATCTGGCTAAGGCCTGGAGACATACTGTTGGCTGCCTGAAACTTTACTGGTCTTATCCCCAGGATATTAGCTGGCCCCTGAGAGACGGAGCACGGGCAATTGGTCTCCTCTCTTCCCTGGCTCAGACATGGCCCACCAAGAGAGGTTCCTCTGGAAAAAGCTCCATGGTTTGGGTGCAGTTTCCAGCACTGTGATCCTTCCCCTCCTTCTTGCCACCTTCTGCTCTGAATAGAAGAACTTATAAGCCCTTTCCCTTAGACAGACCTGGAGAGATCTTGGGAGTCTCATCTTTTTCCTATGAAACCGATTTCCATGTCTTCACAACAACCTGTACAATTCCTAAGGATATTTTCCAAAACAAGAAAAAGAAGCTCCCAAACATTCCTGGTTTGTAGACTCTAATCCAGACCCACTACATCTTGCAGTCAAAAGCCCTCTGATTGCTATTTTATCTGCTAGATTTTTCCTGCCAGAGAGTTTCGTTGTATAAATTAAATCTAGTGATTCTGTAAGTATAAATTCAACTACCATGGTTTCTTTAAAACACCTTTAATTAACAAGAAGGAAACTACATGTCCATCAGCCTCTGCACGCTGAGGCCTCCAGCCATCCCTGTCCTCAATGATGAAGAAAAGTGGAGGTTGTTTCCCGGCACTGCCAGCGTCTGAGACACCTCAGCCCTGCCTGTAACTCAGGGTTTTCGTCATCCTGGTTACATGACGCTCGTATCCTGAAGCTTTTCTTCAAAGGGAGCTTGAGTCATCCACATGGCACAACATGGAACCGGGCAGAAATACCTGAACTGGCTCTAAGTGACTGCGCTCAAATACAGCAGCAGAGTAGTTATGTTTATGTGAAGATTTATTATATTGCCCTAGACTTCTGTTAGTTGTTCTGCTTTGTTGGTCTAAAACCTTCAGACAGATCCCTAAGTTCAATGCCACCATATCTGAGATCTGTTACTGAAGTAAGAAAGGGGCTTTAGCCGCACCGCACCAACTACCCATCACTCGCTGCAACCCCATAACCACCACCCCATGTCTGTGTCTGAATCACGCTGAAACAAAAGGCAACCTGCTTCCTCCACACAAACTAGAAATTATGCCTGGAGCATTTTAGAGGATTCAACAGAGCTTAAAACGATTATTTAGCATTAATAAAATAATTATATATTGGAGTAACATTTGGGTTCCATTAAAGAAGAAACTTCAATGCTCATCCTTAGCCCAAGAAGCAATAAAAAGAAATCACAGAACATTTGTTTTCTGAACAGTAGGAACTCTCTAGTGCTGTGAAAGGTAAGAAATTAGGAACACCTTGATGTGCTGTATTTGACTAGAGCTTAATAATGGCTTCTAAAACATTCAAGATCGATTTTTTCACAGTTCATTGTACAGATGCATCTAGAATCAATTTGCAGTGAAGGCCAAAGATTAAAAAAAAACAAATTAACTTTGGGAATTCTTTCCTCCTTTGTGCTAACAATGGTGACCTTTGGGATATTTCAGAGACCATCTTTTGTTTTGAGTGTTTACTTTTCCTTGACTTTTTTTATGACTTCTTGCTAGTTACATTTTTTCTTTCGCCTCTGCTTACATGTGTGGGTGGCAGGAGTGGGGGAGGCTGCCTACGTCCATGACAACCGACATGAGCTGAAGACCCGAGCACCAGTCGCCATTTCCAAGGAATATGTTCAAACTCATCACTCCTAGTGTCAATAAGGAAAGGTGAAAAGGAGGTGTCCTGTGCATTTCTAGTGTCCGACAAATGCTGGTCTACTAAATGACCACATTTGTATATCTTTCACAGAAACATACTTTCTGCCAAAGTATATCCTCTCCAATCAAATTTCAGAGTCAGTGAAAGAATCAATGTTTTTGTCTTTCTAATAGATTCTCCTTAATATAATGATTTTCTCCAGAAAAGAGAAAGGTAGCATAATTTCAGGATGCATATCACAGTGCAAGTAAAAGTTGCTTCAGTTTGATTTTGCCTAACATAGGATTGAGGTCAGTATTAGCATTTCTGTAAGTTAGACTTTTTTTGGTAGTGATGGTCAAATTCACAAAAATAATTCCAATTTTAATAAGGCATGAAGGCCTGAATTATATCAGTACGTGGATTAGGTGAAGAAAAGAGGTGGCACAGGGATCCCATGCCATGCATATGACACTTTGGAGAGGCCCAGGCTCCTTCTCAGCTCAGTCCTCCGTCCGTTTTGTGAAGATAGTAAACTTTCCTGGTAGAACAATTCTTACAGCAGCTAGGCATAGCTCACTGTGCTGTTAAAAGTGCAGTTTACAGGTCACTGTGACAATGTATCCCATACTTTTAACTAATTTAGTGCCTTTTTGTAAAGTTCTTCTCATTTCCCTTACCATGTGTGAAAAGGCGATGTCCTACACAGACCACACTTTCAGCTACCATGTTGAAAATAAGAGCTCATTCCCTTTTACAAAAACAAACTCCTCCAGCTTTTCCTTGGATACAAATGGAAGATGTGTTTGTCCCTGTTGGGAGAACTCATCTGTGCTGGGTCTGTTCAGTTCCTCATGCTCTCACTCCAGCATAGGCTATCTCACCTAGACATGGTATCTATTTAAGACACATAGGTTGCATTTCGAAAAGAGTAAGCTACTGTGGCTGTTCAACTGTAACTTCGAAATTAAATTCATTTGGATGCCTAGGCATTGGCTGAGTCCCTTGTGTCTGTTCTGTTTGAAGAATAGTCTTTATCTTCAAGATAAAACTACTTGTGCTTGGTTTTCTATCAGCTTTTTTTAAGGAACATCTGCAGCAATACAGGTAATAATGCATGTGTTTTAGTGTTTGTCTATTATTACTATTCACTTTTTTAGCCAGTGCAGTCAAATTCTATGTGAATTTCCCCTAGATTCTTTGTTAAATCAATAATTTCCTTTTCAACAAACAATTTAAACATCTAAGAAGGGATTTACAAAGGTATCTAGGTGTGTTAAAAGATAGGTACATATCTGACAGACTTTCCTGAGATATCTGAACAAAGGCACATTAACGCTTTAAGGCATGAGCAGCCTTGATCACACTCAAAACCAGACATTTAGACTCAGATTGGTCAGAAATTTTCCCTAAGTAACAACAAATGTTGGGGTTTTATTTCCTGTTTAAATATAATTTTATTTAATATTTAATTTAGATTATTTATTCTTGTCTGGGGGTATCACAGTCTCAGTCTTTTGGAAACTTTGCCAGCTGAGTCACCGTCTTGAACAGTTTGCAATTATCTGAATGTTTTTCACAGCTTTAGTGTCAAGACTTCTAGACTGAGATGAAATATTAATAAAGAGATAAAAGAAGGCACTTCCTCTTTTTAAGTAGATATTTCTTAGGTAGATATTCCTCAAGTAATCATGCCTTGTTTTAATTACATTAAATGCATGTTGGATTTTAAAGTCATACTCTCCAGAGAGACACAAAGCATGACAGCAGAGCAGAGAAAGAATAACAGGTTAAAGTTATTCAAGGTAGTGGAGTAATTTACCATATGTCATGAAAAATTCAATCCTTCTCTGACAGGTACAGTTACATGTGTATTTTACTGCACATATCTGAACTATTTGTCTCCTAGTAGCACTTCTATTTGGAGACCCTTAAACTTTAAGTGGATCCAGAAGGAATATTGCTGAAACCAAACTGCCTATTCACCCAGGAAATTAGAAATCTTTGCATCAGCTCTGAGTCACATGTTCTTTAGAAGCTTGTATTTACAGCTTCATAAGTTTCTTATTTTGCCATTGGGATGTTATGACTGAGACTGCTGTCTCAGTGGTCTGGAGAAAATTCTTGGATTCATATTTTTCTCACTTACAGAAGTAATGATGGGGACATTCACCCTGATAATGACAGCCTGACCTCAGACTCTTCAGATTGCTTTTGCTCAGGTGGTGACTGTTTTTGAACCCTGACAATGCTGAGGAGTCCCACAGAAACTCATATTGGTCCAGAGTGATGTGGAGACATTCTTAAAAAGATGATAATGGTAATGAACTGTGAAAAGAAAGTGATCTAAACTTTGAAAATATAGAATAGAGATTTATTGGCATTCATCTACAACATATCTTTAAGATTTACCTTGAGCTTATTAGAGTGTTGTAATTGTTCTCAGTGTGATCAACTATGCTGCTTTTCTGAAGTCATAAGGATAAAGCAAAGATAAACTATTAGCAGTCACTGGACCGCTAAGCAGTTGCCTGACTCATAACAAATACGTATAATACCAATTTACTGCGGTGAAGGGAAAAACAAAAAAAGGGTGGTGACCATGACAGAAGATTTATCCTTGTTCTTCATAATGCAAATGGTATTAAGATCAAACATCAGAAAACTACAGGGAATCACAACCATAAGGACAACATTTTTAAAGAATTTTTTTAAAATTTATTAAATGCGGTTTCAGTCCTGAACTTGTCTGTTAGAATACATTTTTATGCCCATTTTATAGCAGCAAGCAAGTGGAAGATATGCCAGCGCCGGCACATGGGTGCAGGCAACATGCCTGTTTGCATGGTGGTGTTAGGGCTATCTGCTCCCAGATTCTCCTGCCCATGTTTCATGGATCTCAGAAACTAGCAGCACAATGTTGCTGCTTCTGTGCCCAGTCCTGCTGACTGGGGAAGAGCTGGTTAAATATCTTGCCTTTGCCCTACCCTGGTCACAGAGGGTAATTTGCTCCAAGAGCTGCTAGACCCTGAGTCAGACGTCCTAGTTGAGCAGCCCTGTGCTGAGGACAGGCTTATTCCTAACCCACAGCATTTTCTAAAATCATAGTTCCTGTGTTTCAAAGCTCTTGAGAAGGGACCTCGTGTTGGTGGGAAACAGGAACGTATGGCATGATTTCTGCCTGAAGGCCCATACTAAAACAGGCTAAAGGAGTGGGGAGAAGGCGTGTGAAAATAAAAAAAAAAAAAAGCTCAGAAGCAGAGAGTAACATTCTTTCAGATCAGCAACAGACTACTTCTTTGAGTTTAACTTCTCTGCACATGGAAAAGGACATGGCTGAGACGACAGAAAAGGATGGGGACAGGTCACTGGGTAAGGAGATGGACTAGAGGACCAGAGCAATGAGAAACATCAGTCTGCTGGTGGAGGGGAGGATAAGGTTGTGAACAGGCAGCTGTTCATGGACAGACATGGCTCAACTGATGGGCCATATCATAATTTGTCATCTTTGAAACTGTCAACATGATGAGAGAAGTGGGTGATGAACGGACTGAAAGTCATTCAAAAAACAAATTTCAAGTTATTCAGGTGTCGGCGGAGAGCTGAGAGAGGCGGGTGGAGCAGACAGCAGGAGCTCCAGAACATAGGGATCATAAAAAGTAGGACAGGAAAGGATTTCCACCTGACACAATCAACTACCATGAAGCCACATGAGAAAGTGAAATAACAGGGAGAGTTGACTGAGGCTTCTGGAGAGAAGGGCAGGAGAACAAGAATATTTGGTAAAGGAATCAAAGCAAGACAAGAGAGCTGCTAGAGAGGAGTTGACTTGGCAGCAGAAGGCAGGAGCATGGAGGAGGAGGGAAAGGAGCTGGATGCTGTATTCTTCAGCAGACATACAGGACTGGGAATATCAAAGAGGAAATGACAGCTGGTACAGCTCAAAGAGAAGATACTGGGCTGAATGCTATTGGAGTTTCTCATGCTCAGCCACATGACTGAAGGTGTTAAATATTTGCATAACAAACCCAATTCAAAAGGTAGGAGAGTGCACAGGAACAAATTATGTTCTTTACTTGAGTAACAGATGGGAGGAAATTAAATATTTGTGGGACATGCAAGGCCTGGGAATAAAGTACATGACCAAAGAAGAGGCTTGTGATCAGCTGGGAATATATTGAGAGGAGAGAAACCCACAGATGTGAATTGACCACAGGATAACAATGAAATTTCAAAGTAGTGCATTTATAATAAAAGGCAAGAACATTCCCAGGATTTATCCACAGAGAAACATTTTTTTCATTATGCAAGATATTGATGAGAATTTGTTTATTTTGTGCTCCAGTCATCCATGTTCAATAAAGATTCAAAATAGATCAAACACAGAGACTGGCTACCAAGGCTGTCATAGGCCTTCAATTCTTAGTTGAAGACACTAGAAAGCCTTGACTAATCTAGGAAAATGAAGGCTGAACAAACATTAAGAGTATGCTTGCTGTCTATAAAATTCTAACAACGGGGAAATCGGGAGGGAAAAGGTCTACTTATATTACAGGACAATATTGCCACAAGAGCCAAGTATTTAACCTGGTCATGTAGATAATTTCGCTGAAAACTATAAACTATAAACACAAAAAAGTGATGGTGTATAAAAAAAAGCTCCTTCCAGAAGCAGGAGGCTAAAAAATTTAAATTTTATTAAAATACAAGAGCACCTTTGATGAGGTGTTTTTAGGTGCTTTAGATCTGCAGATGTTGTAATTCTTATAGCGCCTGTGTGGAATTTTCCCTTTTCACCTCCATCATGTCTTCAAATCTCCATTCAAAACTCACCATCACCTCCAGCCAGTTTTCTTCTGTGGAAGATATCCCTTAACATTCATATCTAGATAATTTCCATCAGGAAACTCTGTAGCTCAGTTTCTGTGGTCAGTTTTTTAATATGCATCCTCTTTCCTCTGGTCATCTTCTGCTGTTACATTAGCTGTTGGTTTTATTTGCCTAGTTCCTACGCTTAAAGAAAAAATTGAAAATTCCGCAAATTCTCATAATTCTGGTCTCTGTTTGCAGTTAGTCTCCAAGGCTTTGGTCTAGATCAGCTCTATCTCTTTGTTCAGGCTTGGCAACCATTGCCTATCTGCAGTGATCAAAGGCAGGAAGCATCCAGCACACCCTCATCCCCAGACTTCTGGCCCCATTGCAACATAGATCCTGAACAGCCCCTGAAATACGGTTCTCTGGGCTGTGGTGTATTGTACATCCACACAGAGGCTCGCTGACTTCACTGCCTTTCTGCCCATGCATGATACATTGCTTTCCTTCCATATTTAGGGTATTTTGTATAGGAAAAACTTC
The DNA here is from genome assembly GCF_000690535.1 of Cariama cristata. Taxonomy (NCBI): domain Eukaryota; kingdom Metazoa; phylum Chordata; class Aves; order Cariamiformes; family Cariamidae; genus Cariama; species Cariama cristata. The sequence continues at coordinate 11,885 of NW_009637337.1, read as the reverse complement.
ATACCATTTGGAATTCTGCAGCAGTAGAAAAAAGTCAGAATTGGATCTAGGCAGTGTTTTTTGTCTTTGCAACACATAAAGCTGTTCTGAAACATGATTGTTTTGTTGTTTGTTTTTTTTTTTTTTTTCCCCAAACAAACGCAAATCTTCATTTTACTTGGTTTGTTTTTTGCAATACAAATTCAGGTTTTGTCTTTCTTCCAAGACTGTGTGATGACAGGGGAACTGCTGAATAGTGATGTCATGATAGACTAAAGAGAATACAATTGAGCAATTTGACAGGAAACCTGACTTTTGGTTGGACTGTACACAGTCCTTTGTTTTTGACTGTTTAACTGCTCCGATACTGTGGCTGGTATTTCTGCCATTTCAACTAAGTCATAACAGATCACAGCAAAATTCCTAAAAATTCTTTAGAGTTTCTCACAGAGTAAAGAAGAGACAATAAAACTGAGTGTCAAAATGGTTTAGAAGGCCATAGACTCTCACTTCAATATATAACATGTTAAAACTAATCTAACTGAACAGCAACCCATTTAGGATAAAGTAATAGACTAGTGTCAGGTAGGAAAAGACTTAACAATCCTAGTATTTCCGAAGTAAAGCATCAAACAGAATATTCTTCAGTGTTCATAAACTGGCAAAAAAAATGACACTTTTAAAGTCCCCTTCAAGTCCACTTTTTAAATGCTCTGCAGTAGATACTGCCTCTCAAACTGTTTCTAGACATTTTTTTTGTGTTTAATATTCTGGTAGATAGTACGGGCAGCTGCTTGACATTTCTGAAAACTATACTTTTTTCAAATGTGGAAAAATAACTTGGATTTAATTATTTTGTTAAAAGAAATATGTTGTTTGCATACTCTTCCTATAAAGGACTACCACAACTAGAATTTCTGGTCCTGTCACAAGTTATTCATTAGCAAGGTGGTGATACCAATGGGTCTAAAGAATCTGGAAAGATATATGGTCATAACTTTTCAAGGTGAAGCCACCCAGCATCCAATAAAGGTCAATAAGCATTAAAAAACATTAAGCTGTATGCTGATAAGTGTACATTTTTCTCTCCCTTTTTCCACATCAATACCACCTCATGCATTTTTTTACCCACATCTTGAGTATCTCATTGCAAAGTCTACCACAAGTTCTTTTGAAACATTCATATACTTAAACCTTTAAGAATGAAGTACTAATATACACAAAATATTGGACTACTTACCCCTCTCTTCTTACGTATCCAGTCATGAGGACTGAGGCTTACCTATTGCAACAAAGAACTCCACAGGCTGACAATTTGTAGCATGAAAGATACTTGTGTGTTTGTGTGTGCGTGTTCATGTGTATGTGTGATCTTATTTTCTTTAACTTAACTTGATTGCCACCTATTTT
>NW_009637337.1:0-10464 GCF_000690535.1 Cariama cristata | reverse complement strand
CTGAAGTCTCAAAAAGATTTCTCTCCCTTTCTGTCATAGGAAAAAATGGACAACTAAGTCAAGATGAAATTCCTGTTCAATCTAAAATTTATTTAAATTTGATTTTCCTCCTTAAGGGAAGAAAATTTCAAAACTGACAGCAACATTTAAAAGCAAATTTCCCATTTTCATGGGAGGCTATGTTCCCTTTCTTAAGGTATTTATAAGTTATGGCAAATTCCATCCAAAGTGCATGTGTTACTTTTTTCATGGCTTTAACTATGGAAATAACAGCATCTCTACAAATATTTTGAGGTATTTATACTGTAATGATAAGGGCTTAAATTGTCCACTGTTCTGTTTTTTATGGCTGTGAATATATGATTTTGTTTGATCCCCTAGGTGATTCCTAAATATCTCTCTTTTTTTTTTTTTTTTTATTTTTTATTTTGTTTATGTCGTCCTTCCATTTCAGTTCTGGAAGGAAATCTCTGTATACACTTTTCTAGGATTTGTTTATTAAATTGAAATGATTCAGTTAGATACGAGAATTTAGACAGTTGTGTCTATTCCTTAGTTTTTTCTGTAGTTTTTTTACACTGCTTGCATTTCTGTCATAAGAATTCTCTTCTGAGAAAATCCTAACAGCAACCTGTGTGCCTTTGATAGCTGAAATGTTGCTTTTGAAGATAAAATATAAATGCAAGTTCTTTTGTACGTGCAACTGCACTACAGAAATAAATGAGACACATCATTAAACTAAATTGTGTATCCTTTTTTGTCCTACTTTTTGGTTTTGTTTTCCTTCCCCTCTACAATGTAGAACTGAAGAATATCATAAAGTCTAGTTTGCTATACCCTAATATTTTCAGCTTAGTATTTTGCTCTCTAGAGTCTACTGACTATTGACATTCCTGCTTTTTTTTTAAAAGTATGTATAAATCCTGTTTTTCTTACTGAGCTCCATTCCATTTTGACAGAGGCATGAAGATGACAGTTTTTTGCAGATTGAGTAGATATAACTACTGATTGCTGAAAAACGGAAGTGCTCATTTCACCCTGAATCATGAAAATATCCCCAGATTTTTAATTTCCCATAGAACACAAAGCCCAAATATTTAAGTTTTTAAAAACTTAAGGCATCTGCTTTTCACATTTAATCATGTTGTCTTGTGAAACATTTACCTGGAAGGGCCGCACGGCACATGCACTTCAAACTTTTCTGATACATTTCGTTTTAAAATACTCCACACGATTAACCTTCCAATTTGCATCTTTCTCAGAAGTGGAAAGAAAAAAGCAAAGTCAGACCTTGTCTCATGGCGGCTGTATCCTAAGATGGAAAATGAAGGAGTCTGTGTCAAGACAGCTATGAACAAGTGTGTGAAGAGAAAAGGAACTGTCGCATCATATCCTCCATCCCTTACTCCTCTTTTGGAGGAAGAAGGGCAGGGCATTTCACTGCCACCTGCCAGCGGTGCTGGCACCAAGGACACTTATTGCAGCAGTTGAGGGGACGCAGACAGTTTGGGATGAATTCATGAGGCTGCAAAACGTTATGGCACAGGGTGGGAGAAGCCCTGCTGTTGGCACTTTGAAGCTGCGGGACCAATCCCACCCCAGACCTATGCTGGAAAAAGATGGCTTGTCTATATGTCTAGGTAACAGTTCCCACTAAGGTGGACATAAATGAGCCTCATAGGTGAGGGAGAAGAGAGACCAATAGCTAAAACTCAGCTAATCAGAAATAATGCACATTGTGTTTACCAAAAAACACAGGCTAGGCTGTGTGAAAGACCATATAGAAACGTAGCTTGACAAACCCTGAAATCCAATCAGTTAAAACTGAAATATAATATACTATTCAGTTAACCTCTTTCCAAGTAATTCAGTTGATCTAATAAAATAAGCTTTTTTTCTTTATTGAATCATATTATTTTGGGAGAAATTATTGTTTAAATTATTAAATTATTAATTTCCTCCCATTATGCAGTATCAACATTATCCGCTACTCAGGATCAAGTTTCTATTAGATGTATTGGATCAAACTCAATTGATTGTCTTTGCTGGTCTTTTCCTTGCTGATAATTTGGCCCTTTATATTCATTCGATATGACTAAAAAAAAAAAGTTTCTTTCATTCTTTTTCCACTGCTACCTAAGTAAGACTAAACCTAGTAGAAGAAAATGAGCTTGACTACAGAGAACAGAGCAAAGTACCTGAGAACATACCTCAAAACTAACGCAGCAATATGTGATGAGAAGCTTAGTCCATGCCTACATGGATATGCTGTAGTGTTTTTCAGCATGCTTACCATTTTCAAGCACACAAAATACACAGCAATGCAGGTGCTGCATGTGGAGACAGTCCATTTTTGCATCTATCATGTGACACACTCAGGGTGATACTAAGGCCAGGCTTCACCAACCACTGCTTCACAAAGAACAGAAAGAATCAACAGAATATTTCTGAGGACTTTTTGACTGAATTTATATAAAATACACCTTCCACTCTCAGTTATATAGGTTAGCTTATATTTACATTTCATGCTTAGAGATCACTGACAATGAACATGAGCCAGAGAGCAGCACACATGCATCGACATGCAGTTGTGCTGGAATCCGCAAAGGCAGCAAGGTCCCAGTTTCCCTGGTCACTCTCTGTGCTTTTACATGTCAGTGTAATGCAAATGAATAATGAGCTGCTGTGCATTGTCAGAGAGCTGAGGGAGAAAGTTTCATAGCCAACACCTTTGCATTCTTAGGTCATATTTTGAATAAGTAGACTAGAACTTGTCCAAAGGTTTAACACCAGAGATGGATGAACTGAAGAACCAGCAGAATCAGCAAAATATGTGGGACAAAAATCAGGTATATTCATCATCTCTGATGAGGGATGACAGATGGCAGAGCATGGGTTAACTACTTGATTGGACTATCACATAATAGGGTGGGATAAGGAGATGTTCTTGCTCAAGAGATGAGTCCTGGACACTTTCTGTGTCCATTTGCAACACCTGGTGATGAATGGCAGATCTGTGTTCTGCCATTTGAGCAGCACCAAAGCCTGAAACTCAAGTTCAAAGTGAGGTGGATGTTTTAATATGTGACAACAAAATGTAAATCACAAGTTAATGGTCCTCTTGATGTTCAAAATTACCAATTCCATGCATAAAGGCATAACCATTTATAGTTATGTAATTTTTAAAAAGAAAGAAAAAAAAAAAAAAAAAAAACAAAAACAGAATTTTAAAATAAAACTTTCATCTCCATACAGGAAAGACAGTGGCCAATTGATCAGGCAAGTTCATTTTCAGTCATATTTTGACTCAAAATTGTGATGATGTAACAATTATCTGTGAAAAAGTTAGGAGGAAGATACAATCTGTAACTTTTCTGCTGTTACGTCTCCTGATATCTCCAGGAGGTGCTATCCAATAGGTGAAAGCACATAAAAATGTATTCTTCCTTTTTGGAGAATTCTAGGCTGCTGCTTGAGCTTTCCAATTTCCATTTCCATTTTTTACTGGAAGTCTCTGTTTATTTCAGTCAATTTAAATGAATCCATCAGATGAATCACTGCATTTTAAATGCTGGCAAGAGGGGCATTATGAAAGGCACCAGTTTGCTTAAGGTCCCTTAAGTACGTAGTCTGCAAAAACAAACTCTATACAATTTCACAAGGATAGCTGGAGTACAAATGATTGAGTAATGAGGACACTAAAAAAACCACAATAATTTGGCTTCATTAGCCAGCCCTGTCCATAACAAAAAAAAAAACATAGCCGTAAATGACAAGGAATACATATGTTATTATTTGTATTCCTTTCATTATGAGTTTGGGAGAACATAGAGTAAAAATCTATTAGACTTCTTGTGCTTGCACTTTACATACTCCAGCAGTCCTGAGTGGACTGTGATACTGAACGTCCCTGTGATGTTGCCACACCACTGATTATGTTGATGTGGAGCACTTCAAGTTTATCAGCTACTGCCTGCTCCTGGATGCCATTACCTCAACTTCATTAATCACCAGTTTCCTTGAGCAAGACCTCACTTTCTGAGCTGTGTGAGCAGCTCTATCAGGTTGCTGAGCTGCTTCTGGTACCACAGGTGGTAGTTACTTCCTTCAAGAAGGCTCAGCCCCAAGATGGAACTGCCTAGATTATAACAGAGAAAGAAGAAGTGGTAACTGCGGTGAAATCAGGCCAATCTGCAGTAGGCAAAGAGAAAACCCTGGAGGGTCAGACACTTGGAATTATTGATTTTTGTGTTATTGATTTTTGGCAGGTACCATCGCAAGTAAGACCCTGCAATGAGCCACAGGCATTAATCCTACCTAGATAGTTGCATGTAAGTGTGGATGTTAAGTTACATGTTCTGCATGAAGAACAATGTGTGAAATGCCATGAATAGCTTATAAATATCCCCTGGCCACAAAGAAAAGTTAATGGATTATAAAAGTGAATGATTTATTAATTTTTTAATTAAGCATAAGGATACCTAAGAATCCTGGCCTTACTACGTCAAACCTATTTCCCAATTAAGAAAAGAAGTATGCTTTCACTTGAGAAGGAAAAGGGTTGGAAGAGCAAAGGATATGAGTCTGAATGAATCCTTGACTAATTCATAAAGGGACTGGGTAGAAAATGTCCTGTTCCCCCTTGAAACTGCAATTTTCTTCACTGACCCCAAGTTTACGATTTAAAGATTGTAATACGTACCACAGGTTTGGTGGGTGGCTAAACAGCTTGCTAGCAGTTACCAGACAGTGAGGAAAGCCCTGGAGAAGTAGATACATGCATAGTTTACTTCTATTTCTAGTCATCCTTATTCCTAACTTCTGTAACCATGTTGGCTATATTTAGATTTTGTAAATAAAATGCTGTTACTTGCTTTTACCCTAACCTGGCCAATAGTAAGGATGATTTCAAAGCATCTGGCAAACATCAAAGCACACCATCCAGACAGGCACATGGACCTTTGCATCTGGTGCTGGCTCACTCCTGCACAGTGAAGTTCTCCAATACACTTATCCAGGATAGCTAAAATGGGGGTACAAGTTATTTCCATTAAGCTGTAGAGGTGCTATTGAAAGTTAGTTTCTATGGCATGGGCTTTCAAGACCAGATGAGCAGAAGTAAGTTCTGGTCATGGTGGCGTCTGGAAAATAGCTTGGGTTGTACCAGTTGAATGAACCCACAACCTCCTGTTAACAAAGCGAATAGACACTCCAGCAAGCAACCAAGTTCATCCCAGGCATGTTTGCTTTAGTGGTAGAGAACTAAATATGGGGTCTCAGGTATAATGGTTTGCATCATCACACTTAGATACTTGTGTACTTGTCTTTACCTCAGTTGCTGTGTGAAAGTTGAGAACAAATTATTGTGGGTTGTTTTTTTTTAGTTCTGTTGTTATTTTCCTGGTCCTGATAAGTCAGTGTGAATGATAAGACTAGAGAAAGAGTACTGTGGCAGATTGACTTTGGTTGGATACCAGATGCCCACTCAGCCACTCTCTCACTCCCCCTCCTCAACAGGACAGGGAGAAAAAATACGATGAAAAGCTCTTTGCTTGAGATAAAGACAGGGACATCACTCACCAGTTACTATCACGGGTAAAACAGACTTGACTTGGGGAAGAGTAAATTAATTTATTGCCAATTAATAACAGAGTACGATACCAAGAAATAAAACAAAATTAAAATCACCTTGCCGTCACCCACCCTCTTTCTTCCCAGGCACAACTTCTCCTAAACCTTCTTCCTCCTCCTCCACTCCCTGAGCAGAGGGGGATGGAGAACGGGGGTTGCGGTCACTCCCTAATACTTTGTCTCTGCTGCCCCTTCCTACTCACACTGTTCTCCTGCTCCAGTGTGGGCTCCCTCCCACAGGACGTAGTCCTTCAGAAATCTCTCCAACTTGGGTCTTTTCGGTGGGCCGCAACTCTTCATGAACTGCTCTAGCATGGGTCTTTTCCATGGGGCATAGTCCTTCAGGAATGGACTGCTCCAGCCTGTGTCTCCCCCAGGACCTGCCAGAAATCCTGCTCTTGCATGACCTCCTCTCCATGGCCCACAGCTCCTGCCAGGGGCCTGTGTCTGTGTGGGCTTTCCATGGGCTGCAACTTCCTTCCGAGCACATCCCCCTGCTCCACTGTGGCGTCCTCCGCAGCCTGCAGCGTGGGTATCTGTTCTGACATGGTCCTCCTTGGGCTGCAGGGAGACAACTTGCACCACTTTGGTCTTCTCCAGGGGCTGCAGGGAAATCTCTGCTCAGTGCCAGAAGCAGCTCCTCCTCTCCTTCTTCATTGGCCTTGGCTGTCTGCAGAGTTGTTTCTCTCACATTTTCTCACTCCTCTCACACAGCTGCTGCACAGCATTTATTCTTTTTTTTTAATTCTTTCTTAAATATGCTACCACATAGGTGTGAGCAGCGTTGCTGATGGAATCAGCTTTGGCCAGCAGCGGGTCCATCTTGGAGCTGGCTGGAACTGGCTCTGTCTGACATGGGTGCAACCCCATGTCTCTTCTCACAGTCCTCACCCCTGCAGCATCCCTGCCACCAGAACCTTGCCATGTAAATCCAATACAAGCACCAAGAAAACTAAAACCTTCAAAGACTCTCTGGAATATCAGAGCTGGAATGTCTCTAATCACAGAGTTTACTTGCCTGTGATTCAGGAGGTCACAATTAAAGTATTAATATATTCAAGAACTTTCATCAGTTTTAGGACAGGCTATTGTTCATCTGGTAACATACATCACAAGTCAAACTGCTCTTCAGAAATCTTGAAGTTTCAGTCTATCAGCCAAAAAGCGCAAACTGTACCAATGTAGGTCTGGTAACAAAACACCCAGCTCAAGAAATGAACAACAAATTGTCAAGGTAAGCAAGTCACAAACAATTTTATAACCATGGAGGTGTGTTTGCCGTAACAAGCACTGTTTAAAATCTCTAGCTGTGCCAACTAAATGAGTCAATGATTGTTTAACAAGAGTGCGATTTGTTAATAACAACGAGTGATAAACACACTCTGTTTAGTGGTTCAGATTGCATAAACATCTTAGCCCTCTGGTCAGCCAACTTGGAAATTTCATGAGACACTTGAACCTCTTGCAACGTTTTCAGTGTTTCCTGCTTTGGCTAAATCTGAAATATATGAAAATATTTTTCTGCCACTGTTTTGGTAGTTCTGATAGTAAGTGCCACCAAGAAACGAAGATCTAAAAAGACACGCAGGTTGAAGACCTAACTACACAAGAGGATAAATTTTGATTCAGATTAATGGATGGTTAACAGTATAGCATTAATAATGTCATCTGAAGTCTTACGCTGATTTCAATAAGCCTTATTTCCATATTTCCAAAATAAAACACTTGCACTTCCTTTAAAACATCTAGAGAACATATAGAGGACCAGGTGATCTTATCTTGTCCAGACACTTTTATACTTCTTTTCTTGACTGTACCTACAGATTGGCTTATGTATCCAGTTTTCTATCTATAGACTACTGTGTTCATGATTGAACCTGCATTAGGATAGGCAAACAGTAACGTGTTGACAAGATGCTCTGCGCTGGTTGAGAGGTTACAAATCAAAATCTGAGTATCTTGCAGATGTCATGGGTGATTGACTCCTGTTTTATGTGAACAGGGGAAACTGTGTTTTCAGTTTGGACTGATTTTTAGATATTGCTTATAAGAATATAGCTGCACTAAAACCAGCATTTGTTTCAGCTCATGTAGATTCAAACTATGTGAATAGTCCTTGTCAAAGTCCACCAAGAGAAGCAAATAAGAACAGAAGTGAAGCTGTAAAACTTAACCAACTGAAGGGTAGGGGTTTTTTTCAAATCAAATGAAGAGCGTAAGATTTTGCTTAGACCCATGGAGAAAACATAGCTCTACGAATAGCATAATTGTTCCAAATACAATAGAGATTCATAAACTTTAAAGAACCTGATCTGAGTTTTTGCATTGTAACCCCACCCCTAATCCCACCTGTCTCTTGAAGGAAAACTGCATGCAGAATTGTATTAGAAAGCACATAGCTGATAAATACGTAGAAGTGACTATTCCAACTAGCTCAGCTTTGCAGCCCCCCTACAGAATTGTCTATTTCAGGCCCCCAGTGCAAGAGAGACATTGAGAAACCACAGTGACTCTGGTGAAGGGCCACTGCACTGAAGCTATGCCATGCCAGGAGAGGCCAAGGGACCTGGGCTTGCTTCGTCCAAAGAGGAAAAGGCCAAGGAGGGACCTCACTGTTGTCTTCAGCTACCAAACAAGTGGTTACAGGGATGACTGAGACAGATTTTTCTTAGAGGTGCACAGGGAGGGCGAAGGGCAATAGTTGTGCCTTGCAACAGGGAAAACCAAAATAATTTTTACAGTGAAGATGGCTAGGCATGAGCAGGTTGCCCAGGAGGCCGTGCAATCTCCATCCTTGACAATATTCGATATTGACCTGGACAAGGCCCTGAAACAATTTCAGCTAACTTTGAAGATGGTCTTGCCTTGACCAGACAGTTGGATTAGAGACATCCAGAAGTCCCTGCCAGTCTAAGTTACTCTATGATCCCATGATTTCATTAGAAATTAGGATTGTAAAACACAATGATATTTCAGGGTCTCGTCAAACTTGAATAAAAAACTTTAAAAACTTGAAGTCAGGACACTTTCTATTGATCTTTCCTCTCAATCACAAAAGATGTCTCAGCAAAACATTCAAAACTCATTAGCATGATTTCATCTTCCCCTGAAAAAAAATCAGGAAATGAAGAAAAAAGATTGTTTGTTATTTGTCTTCTGGTTTTTTGTTGTGTTTTTTTTTTTTTTCTTTTGCATCATATCACATGATTAAGTTCTTATTTATAATTTTTTTAACGTTGTTTCCAGAACCTGGGAGTTTTCCAGCAAAATGCCAGGTACTGCAAAACATCATAATAAAATAAAAGCAACACTGAACCACTCTTTTTCTCAGGTCCCTATCTTAAATTTTAATTACAGTTCGTAACTCATGAGAACGTTAACATGGGTAAAAACTGTTAAAGATTGTGGTGGCCTCAGTTAGCTGTAGTAAAGAAAGGTTTCTTAGGAGTCACACATGACTATTGTCTTACCAGTTGCTATGAAATACTTTTGAAACCCCCCTTAAATTAACTTATTTTTTCTTCATACGTACTTTCCGTAAAAATATTGTATTTCTGCACTGGTTATGGAAAACTGCTGCTAACGTTGCTGACAGGTTCCACTTAAACAGATGCAAATGTATAAATATTTAAATGTAACTAAGGAGATAATAGCAAATAATTTTCTTGTGCCTTATATTGTGTTTTAAGTAGTTTAATTTAAAAGCAACATCAGAAAGGTATTTTTTTATACTTTACCCTATAAGAAGAAAACCATTAACACTGAAATACTCAAGGTCTAATCACCTTTAAAAACAATCATTACCCTTTGTTATATTAAAGTGAAAAGAAAAAAATAAATAAATATAAATATAGGTGGCTAAACTGGGAACACAGCTAAAGACACTTGTTAAAAGTGAGCCATGCTGCTCTGGAATGAGCATGTAGAAACGATTTTCTGAGCAGATAGTATCTTCTTGCCCAACATGAGTTAGGATCAATAAAATAGTGGAAAGATTGCAGGCTGGGTCTTGGAATATGTGAGGTTAGGTCCTTTCCTTCAGCCTCTCCCTCACTCTCTAGGCACCTTGAAAGTGCCCCACGCATCATTTATCAATGACATTTTATTTCTTCACACTCTCCTAAAAAGTTTTGAAAACCTAGAGTGAAGGCTGAGCACATCTCAGGAACTTTGGCATTATTTTGATGATAACTATCCTCCACATATTAAGCTATTCGCCCCCTCCCAATAAAAAAGAAAAAAAAAAAAAAAAAAGAAAATTCAAAGTTAAAAATCAAAAAAATACTCAGTCAAGTTAAAGGATAGATGTGTGCACAAATTTAGTCAACTTTGTACTTTGCAATAACTGCTCAGCCAGACCAGGAGGTTGTGATTATTGCTCAATACTTTCTACATTCAGCTTAGAAGTGACTGAGTTCAAAAGGAGTAATCATTATTATCATAGAATCAGAGAATAATTTGATTGGAAGGGGCCTTAAAGATCATCTAGTACCACCTCTTCTGCCATGGACAGGGACACCTTCCACTAGATTAGGTTGCTCAAATCCACATCCACCCTGGCCTTGAACACTTCCAGGGATGGGACATCCACAACTTCTCTGGGCAACCTCTTCCAGTGCCTCGGGCAACCTGTTGCAGTGCCTCATCACCCTCACAGTGAAGAATTTCTTCCTAATAGCTAATCTAAATCTTCCTTCTTCCAGTTTAAAGCCATTCCCCTTGTCCTATCACTACATGCCCTTGTAAATAGTCTTGTAGGTCCCTTCATGTGCTGGAAGGCTGCTTTAAGGTCTTCCCTGGAGTTTTCTCTTCTCCAGGTTGAACAACCCCACC
>NW_009637336.1:2896-3569 GCF_000690535.1 Cariama cristata | reverse complement strand
TGGGCAGCCAGCGCACAGTGCTGGGTCATGTTGAGCTTCTCATCAACCAACACCCCAAAGTCCTTCTCCTCAGGGCTGCTCTCGATCCGTTCTCTGCCCAGCCTGTATTTGTCCTTGGGATTGCGCTGACCCATGTGAGGACCTTGCACTTGGCCTTGTTGAACTTCAGGAGGTTCACACAGGCCCACCTCTGCAGCCTGTCCAGATCCCTCTGGATGGGAGTCAAAATGCCTCAGAGGAATATGATTTTTTTTGGGGGGTTTCTTTTTTAAATTATTTTTTTGTTTTTACATTTTCTACAGTGCATGTACAATTCTTACAGCTGTAGTATCTTGGCTTTTGTAGTTTTAGCTTTGATTCTTGCTATTTTAAGCGAACCAGCTCAAGTGTGTGTAGCTGTAGTAGGAGAGCATGCATCTTCTTTTTAGAGATCTGGTGATATTTGACACAGATTAAATCTGGTGCAGAGGAATGGTAGATACTGTGTCTGTTCCTCAGGAGGTCTAGTTCTCTGAATATTAGTAAGATCAACTCAATGGATGACACGTTGTCAAGAACAGTGTGCAAGATAGTTTTGGTTGGTTTTTTTTGTTTTATGAGGAGGGTGGTGGGACACTGGAAGAGGTTGCCCAGAGAAGTTGTGGATGGTCCCTCATTGGAAGGGGTCCAGTTG
>NW_009637336.1:0-2808 GCF_000690535.1 Cariama cristata | reverse complement strand
GTAGCAATTCCAGAGGAGGCCACAAAAATAATCAGAGGGCTGAAGCATGTCTCCTGTGAGGACAGACTGAGGGAGTTGGGGTTGTTCAACCTGGAGAACAGAAGGCTCTGGGGAGATCTTATTGCAGCCTTTCAATATACAAAGGGGGTTTATAAGAAAGTTGCAGAGAGACTTTTTACCAAGGCCCATAGTAACAGGACAAGGGGCAACGGTTTTAAACTGAAAGAGGGTAGATTTAGAGTGGATATAAGAAAGAAATTTTTTACAATGAGAGTGGTGGAAGAGCTGGCTGGAAGAGGTTGCCCAGAGAAGTTGTGGATGCTCCATCATTGGAAGTGCTCAAGTTGAGGTTGAATGAGGCTTTGAGCAACCTGATTTAGTGAAAGGCATCCCTGCCCATGGCAGGGGGCTTGGACTAGATGATCGTTAAAGGTTTCTTCCAACCCAAACCATTGTATGGTTATATGATTTCTCTTTCCTTTACTGCTGGTATTGCTAATTTAAGTTACCTTTGTCTGATGTATCTGTCCCAAGCCACAGAACCAAGAACCGAAAGTTTAGTCTTTTTTTTTTGTGAATCCTGCTGTCCATTCTGAACAAACTGTCATCTTAAGATAGCAGCTGATTTTTAGCTTTCTGATTGCCTCTGCAGGACACCGTTGAGTTGGCCCAGTATGGCCCCACCAGTGGCATGGCATGGCACAGGAGCATCATGCACGCTGCCGTATGGGACCTGCAGCCCAAGCCGCAGGGTACCAAGCACAGCCCTCAGACCACTGATGTCAGCCACATGAAAGCGAGATTAGATGAGGTTTAATTACTTTGTTACTTCTATTAGGTTTGATGGAGAAGTGATGTAAATCCCAGTAATTCACAAGCTTACTGAAGCAGAAGTGAAGAGATGGAAATAACTGCTTATTTTTTAATTAAAAAGCATTCTTACACAACAAAACCTTATTAGCAGAATTTTTTTATTTTGTTCATACCACAGTCTGGCATAATTGAAACAAGATTATCAGCAGCAGTAAGATGTGTCATTGAAGTTAAAACTCAAGAAAAATTTCTTGGACATGGTTTTATAATCGAAACTATCTAATGTACATATTCACATTTCACAGTACATTTATGGGACTTAGGCCATTGGTTAATGGCATACTTACACTTATGATGCTTCTGTGTTTGCAACCTCATTTGAGTCATGATGTTCTTGTAAATATTTTATTGAAAACCTTTAGTTATGATAGCTTTTCTCATATCTTTTCAAAAACGGTGGTGTGAAACTCTTTAATCTTGCAAGTGTGTTATCGGAGCCCTGTCACCCAGTGTCAGAACTTCTCCGTGTATGACCATGATGCTACTTAAACCCATGCCAGCCCACCAAACTAATGCATCGGGAGACTTCTTTGCCTTTTACCCAGTTGACGTGCATAAATCTTTCTTCTAGACCAAGGGTGAATTGTTTCTCCACCAGCTTTGCCTCCCTGCAGGCTGTGCAGCCAGCATTTCCCTGCCTGTAGGCATGCTGTCCCCAAAAACCTTGCCTAGCTCACGGGAGACACCTCAGATCCTGCCCCTGGTTTCTAAAGGCAGAGAAGTTCTCACCTAAGGTCCTGATGGGTTTCCCCATTTCAGTGGGTCAGGTCTTGGTGTGGGAGCTTTATTTCCCATTGTGGAGAGCTGGACTTAGGAAGCTTTCCTGGCTTTTCCATGCAAGACACATTCTAGTTAATGCTTGGCTGTAATTTAAAAAAAAAGATTTAGTTGTGTGTGGTTTTTTTTTTTTCCTTTGGAAAGAGGCTGTTTTTGAGTGCAAAACCAACGTTTTTGGCTGGATTTCTGGCAATGCAGTTTTCCATGCTTGGAAGTCAGCCTGCCTGCTGTGCTGACTGAGTCTTTAACCACTTCTGTGCAAACCTGTGTTACTGCAGAGCATACAGCCCGGTGGTCGCAGGATTTGCTAAAAGATGGCAAAAACCAACAGAGTGTAGTTTTGAGCATGCAGCATTGGGTCTCCGTGTCCAGGTATGTCTTAAAAGATGTTTATAAAAGCATACCTTAAGGCTGCACTGACTTTTTTGCAGCGAGAACTCAGATTCTGCTGGTAAAGGGAGCAGGAGGAAACCCAGGCTGCTTGTTTGTGGTGGGGCACGAGCTGGGTTCGTGCTTGCCGGGTGCAGGAGCCCGCTTGGGTTGGCAGGTGCTTTGGAAATGAAAATATTTTATCCTGAGTTACCTAATGCAGCAGCACGTCCAGACCTGAGTTCCCTGCAATTTTCTGGCCCGTAAGGAATAATTTTCTGCTTGAAATATTAGCCTTAGCTTTGAATTTCCTGGCTCATGTGGTATGTGCAATCAATGTGATATCTGTATACATAACTGCTGCTGTTTGAACTGGAGATGTTTAGGTAAATTTGTTTGTGTTTATAACTGTTGGATGATGAAGAACAGAAAATGCTTGTTCATTAAAAACTGTATAAATACATCAAAACCCACCCTGACCTACTGGTTAGATCCAGCAGGTGGAAGAGGCTGCAGATCCTTTGCTGTGTCTAACTGAAGCAGTAGGTTGTAAGTGAGGATTTGAGGTGGGATGGAGCTGAGGTGCAAATTATCAGTGTTCCTGGCTTTCATATAGTTTCAATCTCTATCCCTAAATGTGGAGAAGCCTTTGCAGCTGTGGATAGTTTGGGTTTTTTTTACCCAGCTCTTAGCTAGGTAAAAAAACTGGCTGGCTGGCCAGGCCCAAAGAGTGGTGGTGAATGGAATTAAATCCAGTTCTTGACCGGTCACAAGTGGTGTTCCCCAGGG
>NW_009637335.1:0-1645 GCF_000690535.1 Cariama cristata | reverse complement strand
GAATTTACCCAGAAGCTGGTGCCCATTCCTCAGGCTCTCAGCACTCTTCCTAAACCACCCGCACTCGGCTTTTAGGACTAACTCCCTGCTTCCAGACCTCCTCATGGGCTTTGTGCTGCTGGGGTTAAGCACCCAGCCCTGACACCACAGTTACCGTGTCTCCAGTCAATCTCTTCCCACCATGATTCTCATCACTCACCTTTTTCAGGTACCCCCAAACACTGCTGTTGTTTCCTTCTCTGAACAACCGCTCCAGCCTTATGCAGAAGTGAGCATTCTCCTACCCACCATACATTTATAAGGTTTGTTGGCTGCATGGTTTTCAAATGCACTTGAAGCATCGAGCTTTTCCAGAGGCTTTTCCCACACTCACCACACTGGCAGGGCTTGGCTCCTGCGTGGATCCTCAGGTGGGCACCGAGGGCTGAGCTGTACCTGAACATTTTTCCACACTCCTCACACTTGTAGGGTCTCTCCTAGGCAGATAATGTGTCCTATACTATCTCACATTCCTGCCAGTGCACAGCTCCAAAACTGGAAATGTCCAGGGATTGCTCCCAAACCAACGATGCCAGGGGTGAAAGCTATTGCTAGCCTTTTGGACTATGGACTAATAGACAGAGTCTAACTTTTGGCTTATCAGTTCCCCCCCTTACCGCACTCTGCATTCCTTAGGTCAAGCTTCACTTTTTGTCTGAGAAATTGGTTTCTCTCTTCCACCCTTCTATCTATTTGTTGGCTACATTGCTTTCACCAGCACACCAAAACTGGGCCTCTGCCCTTGCTTAGTCACCCAACTGTTCCCGTGCTATTGCCCATTCCCGTCAGAGCCCAGCTCCAAAACTGAAAATGTCCAGGGACTGTGCCCACATGGAAAATGCCAGGAGTGAAAGCTGTTGCTGGCCTGCAGCTTCCCTTGGTAGCCCTTTATGGTGGTGCCTTTCCTCCCACTTTTTTTCCCGGCCTCGCTACGAATTCAGAAATCCATGCCTTAGCCTTTGTGTAATGAGTTGGGTGGTTAAGCGTCCCTTGATTGTACCAGAAACACAGCTAAGGATGGAAAAATACTGACCGTACCAGCAACTTCTGTTGCCTGGCCAAAGATGGGAGCGCCACAAAACAGACCTTGGTACATCTCTTATCTGAACAGAAACTCAACAAAGCAGGCCTTGGAAGCCTGACAAAAGTTGACCTCAGTACATCCCTTATGTGAATCGTAGCTGTAGTAGAACATGGTATCAGTGCTACTGGAATTTTCAGAATTCCAGCAATCACCAACTCGAATTGTGACCAGAATGGAAATTTACTAATGACTCAAGTCAATACCAGCATCTCCCGCTGAGTGGGACACCTCTCAGAGCCCACGAACCCTCAAGTTTGCGAAGTTGGGAGAGTCGTTGCTGAAATCAGACAA
The DNA here is from genome assembly GCF_000690535.1 of Cariama cristata. NCBI lineage: Eukaryota > Metazoa > Chordata > Aves > Cariamiformes > Cariamidae > Cariama > Cariama cristata. The sequence goes on along the minus strand of NW_009637335.1, from coordinate 231 downwards.
CGAAACCTGGGCTGAAAATCCTTCACTCCTCGAGATTCAACCCTTGCCCGTTGAGAGATGCCAAGGCATTTGAAGTGAGTATTTCACTGAACTCGAGGGAAATTTTTTTAATAGCTATACTGATTTATTTCTTTAGACATTTATATATATTTATACATTTCTTTCTTTATACATTTATCCTTTTAGACATGTATCTCTTTAGACATATATCTCTATACAAATATGTATCTT
>NW_009637334.1:0-23916 GCF_000690535.1 Cariama cristata | reverse complement strand
CGGGCGAACTGCCCGCAGTGCGGGGCTGCCCTTTCCCTAAGTGCTGGGGGGAAACGTCTGGAAATTGTAAAAAAATCACACACTCAAACTCATGAGTGTAAGAGCAAAAGGCCATCCATAGCCTGGTTTGCCTTTCTCCTTCTCGGGAGAATGGTGAACTGATTTTATTTTTTTTTTAAAAAGGCTTGAGGACTGGGTCCGACACAGCTTCTGCTGGAGTACTGCTTCATTACAGACACAGCACCTTGATCTTGGTGTTGCTCTCCTGGTTTGTGTTGTAACTTACATCAGGTGTTCTTCCTACCACCCTGTGTTATAGTCAGGCATGTTATATTTCACATCAGTAAACCCTCTGCAAGAAAAGAAATAGGTTTGGAAACAATAATCAAGGTTAGAGAATAACCAAAGAGTTACAGAATACATATGGCCTCCTTTCTTCTCCAAGAAAAGTTGCTGGAGAGAGACAGACAAAAGGTAAAACAATAGCGCTAAGCCCAAGGAACAGGCTTTACTGTTCAAATCATCATAGGCACCTACACAACGATCTCGCTTCACACTTACCTCTATAGAAAGAGGATGAAGCTGGGCTTTAGCATGTGCTTTTACACAAGTGCATGAAAGGTTTAAAACCTCCTATGAAAACATGATGCCTCCCTCTAGTGGGTTCTTTTTGTGACCATGTTTTATGTGGAAAAACTGCTTTATAAAGTTGATCAAAACCAAATCATCTAAGCACCATATATACTTAGTCTAACAACTCAAATGCATGCAGCCAGATTCTCAAGCACTATGGAGTTGTTAGTGTGCACCATCAGCAAGATCAAACTTTTGATCCTGCCAATGAATCTGTACAGCAAAGGCATGCATCAAGTTACACACTCAGACTTTGTAGCAAAAGTAGCATTTGTTGTTAAGAGTTCGGGGTATGAGAATCACAGTTAAGATCTTATTTTTCCTTTCAATGCTTGTGTCTTACCTTTATTAAAGGTGTTACAGAACAATAGCGACAGCATGCCAGTCTGCTAGCAAAGAGGGGTTAACAGTGGTAGAGAATGAAAGAGGATATGAATGAACAAGGATATAAGCAACTTGTTTACAAATAGTTACATTATCTTATTTTTTTGTTGGAACACTGATCCTGATTTAAGAGGAGTGACAGAAATTGCCTTTGGAGGACACGAAAAATACATTTCTTCAAGTGATCCCAAGCTTTTGCTTCAAACTCTTGAAAACTGTTTGGAAAATTAATTGTCATTCCAAGAACTAACTTTCTTTTTGTACAGCTGTCCACACAGGGCTTCCATAGCTTATGGAGAAATCATGAGATCTTTAACGAAACATAAGCTTTCCTTCTCACAGTCGCACTGGAAAAAGATCTGTATCTTGTTCAAATGCATCAAATTATGCAATCTGAACACTGTTTGATTCTTTGCACACACTCTAGTTTCGAGCTTACAGCAGTACCAGTCCAAAAAGACAGAAGTTAGTTTACTTGGCTTCAGAGGACCTTACATAGTGAGGCAAGTGTTACTAGGTCTGCACTTTAAAGATACAGAGTGAAGAAGTTTTACTCATCCATCGTACCTTTTATTTTCTAGTATCAGTATGTGACCATCTTTACGGAAGTTGAGGGATAAGAACTGAGGAACATACCAGCTGCACTTTACAGATTAACAGCCACAAAAATAGAAAGCAACTATACAATCTCTGGGTTTCACAAAACTAGTTTTCATTTGTAACACTTGACAACAAGATTAACTGCAACAAGTGAAGAAGCTACATCCGTAAAGTGCTATTTTTGTTAGAAGTGGCGCAAAAAGCACAACTACAACAGATTTGGGTATTTGGTGGTTAGATTGTCGATGTCCTCAAAATCTTTCATTTCAGGCTCTGTGTTTTTTGATGAAATTGATGAGCCCATTTGTTGAGCTATCATGAGATGTCACCGGAGCATCTGACTCCAGCTCAGGCTCAATTTTCTTGGCAAGTTGTTTTCCAAGCTCAACTCTGCATTTATAAAATCAGGAGAAGAAAGAAAAACAACATTAGTGCTAACACCTTACAGTATTTACTATAAGCCATTGACATTAAAAACAGATGCCAGTAAAAAGCAACTTGACAGTGGACACTACAATGAATGTTCTTCCCTTCAAATTACTGGCAAAGTTAATATTATTCAACTTAGTGTCATTCACGAACAACTGGAGTTCTCACAGCTGCTTAGCCGAACAGACAGCTCAAATTACAGGATGTCTAAAGAGAGAAAGCTTTGTTTTAAAAGTTAAGCAGTCTTTCCTCCTTTAGTATTCATTTGTGCTATGCAGCCTGCCCCAATGCAGAATGCATTCAGCTTGCTACTGTTCACTGTTGGAACACGACATCACTCAGAACACTGTATTCTAGCACCAAAACAATAAACAACAGCTGAGTTGCAGGCCTGGAAGCCTTCCCCAACACTACAGCACGCTACACAGCCACGCAGGCGAAGAGTCTAGGATATTCCAACAGTTGCAAGAAACGAGGCTGGTTCTACAGCATCCCCATATTCCATAGTTTTGGATGCCATTCTAGGTTTTGATGTGTTGCAGTAAAAGCTGTACTTACTGCTATCCCACTCCTGATTTCAGAGTTTATAGCTGACATCAGCTTTTATTAGTCAGTCTTCCATTTCCAGTTTCTACTACAATATTTTAAAGAACTTGCTGTGGTAGCATAGCTCTAAGAAAAAGGCTGAAGACTAGGTCTTTGTATATGTTAAGAAGAGAGCTTAGTATAAACTCCTATTCTACACCCGTAGAGCAACCTTGCTTTTCAAAGTAATCCTCTCACAGCATAGGCAGGTTTCACCTGAAAAAAATCTTATTTCCCAATCTTTCTCCTGCATAAGTCTTCATACAGTTTGTTGTACAGTTATTACTACAGATTAAAAATTATCTGATTAGCTCCTGATTAAGTCTTCATTTTTAAAGTGACAAACTCCTCAAAGCTGCTGTTCTCCACATGGAGCTTTACTACAAACTTGGGCCAGAGATGCAGTCTGCATTAGACCTAGGGCTCCTATATATGAAGACATGTGCCAAGAATTTTCTTTTATCTCCAGTATAGGAAAATTAACAGGTGGTCAGTCTTTTGCTTAACAGATGCCATTCAAACTGCCTGCTAAATGTTTCTAGAAGTAAAATAATTATTTTTCCTTTCTATAAGGGAAATTATTTTCCCTAATTCTCAGAGCATGTGTTCAGCCTGCTTGACTATTTTATTCATTATTACTGCCTCTTCTGCATCCATAGTATTTTTTTAATCAAACTAAACAAAAGTCTTAGCCAAAGCTGTATCTACAAAGTTATTACGTGTGGCTGAACAAGGATACATGGTGACTTATCCCCAGAAAAATCTGGTTTCATTTAGAGCTATCATATAATTATTTGCTTTAAGTGTAACATTTCTTTTTTTCATTGTCTTTTCTCCGAGTCATGACAGATTAAGGAATACCACAGACAATAAGTATACAAGAAATAGATCAAGGAGACTTACCCCCACTGGTCATAACTGTTAATATCCCAGACAACTCCTTGAACAAATATCTTGTGCTCATACATGGCTATAAGCAGAAAGAGATTTATCAATAAACTTCATCAGAAAGTCTTAATAAACATTCACAGATGAGAGATCTATTTACTTACCAATGAGGGCTCCAAGAGTGAAGGGGTTCAGTTTTGTAAACACGATGGAATTGGTTGGTCGATTTCCCTCAAAGACCTTTCAGAATAAGAGTTACATTGTTATCTACTATGTTGTAAAACTTATATCAGAAACCTGCAGTTTGTATTTTCCTTACAGCCTACACTGGACGATTTGTATTAGCAGCAAATACAAAATCCTGAAAGCTTTAAAGGCTAAAAATGTATCATTTGCATGTTTTATTACAAGCACAATGGCAAAATGTTACCTCCAAGCACCACTACGGGCTACAGGAAGTAAAATACAAGTCAATACCCCAGAGGCACTGATGAGATGCTCATCTTTCCCGAAATGCCTCAAAAGGCTTCCAGATCAGCATGCTGTAGCAAGAGTGCCATTCACAGACTGCTCCACAAGACCTGACAAGGCAGAACCCGTAGCACAACCTCCCCAGCTCTCAAGACAGTAGCACCCGACAGCCACCGGAGGGCACTGCCTCCTCCGCGAACCACCGAGCAGCAGACCAACGCAGTGCCCTCACCACCACAGTATTTAACCAGAGGGAAGCTGTCCAGGGCCAGGACCTGGTTACCTTATGGGGAAGGAGCTTCTCCAGAGCATCTCCACTCAGTCCTGCTCCCTGCAGTTCCTTACGAGCTTCATCAGCAGTCTTTCCTTTCATCAAGGCCTCAGTCTGAGCAAGGAAGTTGGCCAAAAGGATCTAGCAGGCAGAAATAAAAACATTAACTCAAGCTACTGTTTCCTTAGGCTGGAATAGCGATATCTAGTGCTCGAAACTAGACCGAGACCTAGTCTAGAGTTACAAATCTTGTACTTGGTGTTACTTGACAAAAAAATTACTATTACACAATTTAATTAGCACCTGTAATCTGAAATCATGACAAGATTGAAATTTAGTAAGGAAACATGCTTTTTCTGAAGCATGAAGTAAGTGGTAGACCTGGACATGCTTCCATCCATGGAACTTAAATTGTTAGACAGCTCACTGAAAATCCTTAACTGGATGATACATTAAACTAAAAAGATGGACCAGATAAAAAAATATCTATATGTAGAAGGCTACCACCCTAGCTATGTTAGTATACTCACTAAGTTTTGTCCTAGAGTTTAAGACTTGCAATTGCATCTGAGGAAGTTTTCATCAGCTCTGAGAATTTGCTTCTTCCCACTTCTGCAAGAGCTACACTCCTTACAATTCCTACAAGGAATTTTCTCTCCAAGTACTTATTTGCTCAATCCTTTCCAGCCTTAGTAGGCCAACAGGCCATACCATTCATCTGACTCCAGAACTGCGGCTGCAATTTCTTCAAGAACAAAAATACCTGTATTATAATTACCTATTATCTAATAAATGTAATTTAGATATCTTTTAACCTATTGTGAATGTTCACAGAGCCCACGTGTACAGTTTCAAAGGAACATTCAGAAATCTCACACGCTGCAATACTGAATAAGCTTCAATGCCTTCAGCCACAAGAAAATATGGGTGCACTGACAACTTATTACCTTGTGATGCAAGCCATTTCTGACTGGATGCTGGGTTTGGACTGGGATCAGAAAGTCACAGGGAATCATGCGAGTTCCTATAAGAAAAACACATGCTAATAACCCTGCAACTGGAAAGTCTTCAAAAAATCTTCAATTCTTACACCATTTTCAGAGTCACTGGAAGACTCAGCCACTTTAAAAAGCTTTTAAAAATGTTTTCATTAACAGCAGGGGGAAGTGACAATAGAGCTCAGTAGTTTCAGCTTTAGTTGATCCTCCTTTTTGTAGAGTTAAAACTTGCATCTTGTAGCCTTCAAAAGCCACTAATTAAGAGCACTATAACAACATGATGCTAGGTTAAATAAGAGTCCAACTTTTAAACCAGTGTCAATTCTGTAGACTCTTGCAGCTTTGTAGCCTTTCATAATTTAATTCCAAAATAAGTTATTGAATAGTTCCAGTTTACCTTGATGAATGAGCTGGTAAAAAGCGTGCTGTCCATTGGTGCCAGGTTCTCCCCACACAATAGGTCCGGTATTGTAGTCCACACGAGAGCCTTTCTTGGTAATGTATTTGCCATTAGATTCCATATCACCCTAAAAGAAGGTAAGGAGAGTATCACCTTTCTTGCAAAACCACACAGTATCAGTACAAGTATAGGAATTTCGTAAGTATCAGGGACATAGCTGCTTAATTTATGGACACCAAGATAACACAGGTCTGAGGTTGATATCAATCTTGGCACCTGTCTCTTTAGGGCCCTTGATTACATGAATTTAAGCAATTGCAATTTCAACCTAGAAACATGCATTCAGGTTCTAGAACCAGGACAGAAGCATATCTACATGTTTGCTTCTTGAAACCTTGACTGTCTGAGCCTTACCTGCTGGAAGTAGGCAGCAAAGCGGTGCATGTATTGGTCATAGGGCAGAAGGGCGTGGGTTTCACATCCATAGCAGTTTATATACCAGACCCCCAGCATGGCCAACAGAACAGGCATGTTCTTCTCCAGTGGGGCAGTGTGGAAGTGATTATCCTATGTGACACAAAGGAAAATTACACTTTTGACAAAGCAATTATCATCCCTGCCAACTCTTAAATTGTTTTTATTGTTGTTTTGATGCAAGGAGAGCTTCCCAAGAACAATTGTTTTAGAAGCATTAAGAGGACACAAGGAGCTGAACTTTAGGAACCACACTGCCTCCAGTTATCTTACTAAGAACTCCTCAGAGGAACAAAGAGGCATCCCACACTCACCATCCAGTGGGCTCCTGTGAGCAGGCTCTCAAAGTTGTCAAAACCTAACAATGGAAAAAGTAAATTTGTATTTACTATTACTACTCAAACTTGATTTTTCCTGTAGAGAAAACCGTAAAACAGTTGATTCCTTGTATGCAGCAAGGCCCTCAACTACTAATTGAGTTTAAAGTTACACTGACTTCTGAAACTTCCATCCCAAAAGTCAGATACATTTAGTTATGATTAAAGCCTGGATTTCAGAGCAAGTCTAACTTCATGAAACATACTTCAAAAACATTTGCCTAAAATCCCCAATTCAGGCAGAATGGACAACTAAAAGGAAAATGAGGCATTAAAACCAGGCTCTGTGTTAAAGGCCAAATAGCTTTCAGCAAGTTGGAACACTTAGTCACTTCACAGCCACAGTGGGAGACATCTCCCAAAAAACAGGGCAAGGTTAGTAAAGCAGGGATTTCTGTGTTGGTCTGAGAAGAAACAACGGTAATAAGGTCTTCTCAAAGAAGGTTCCCCCTTCCTTCCCTGTTCTCTTAACAGTTCACCTGATTTTATTTTGCTTTATAATTAGGGTATTTAAATTGCCATTAATTTTCACTAATGAGTAGTTTAACACCATCCTTTCCTGCAAAGGCAGAAATCCTGATTCTTACACGGAAAAACAGAGGCCAAGTGTTTGGCAAAGCAGCAGCTCTATCTATGGTCAGAAGCCAGCTTTGGGAGATGAAGTATGTAAGAGCAACAAGTGCAGATAGACTGGCTTGTCAGCATTCAGCATCAAATCTGTCTGACAGCAGAGATGAACAGGTTATTGCAGACAAAACAGCAAGTGCCTGACTGAAGTTTACTCTGCTATTCATGTAAGTCTTTCTACACATGACAACTCCTATTCATATCATTCCAAACAACATCAAAACCAATGTTTTTCTTCTAACCTCAGTCTAATGGAATTCAGGCTTTTATTTAGAAAAACTAAATTACACTATTGCTTCAGACTTTAAATACCTGAAAGAAGTGGTGAGGGAACAAATGTAAGGCTGCTAAACAGCCTGCTCACCAGGAAACAGCAGTTCTTAGAGCTCTTTTACATTAACTGTGTATTCTCCACCTGCATTTGAGACCTGCATCGGAAATGCTAATGCTACTCAAGTAGGTGGGGATCAGTTTCAAGGGTCTATGTTTGCTCCACAATGAACTGCAGATAGAAGTAGCATTCCTCTATCATCAGGCCCTATAGCCTAGAAGAACAAGCACTGTGGACAAAAGGAAGTAATGGGAGAAGAAGATAGTTAACAATGCTAAAGAAAGCTCATATACAGAACTGGAGACATAGAATTTTGATGTTTAGTGTATTTATTCACAGAAACTGAACACCCTACTGCTAAATAGCTTAGCAGTGTCAGTTGCAAGGTCTGATTTTCAATACTGACATCGCTTTACATAAATCAGGCACTTCTGGCTATGCAAGTGACTGAAGAGATGCAATTTGACTATTTGTACCTAAGGATGGTTAATTTACAAAGCTGCATTTACAGTAATAAAATATCAGTATTTCCATTGCATTACAGATTGTTTTTTAGCACCAAACATCGAACCACTCAGAATAGGCTGGATAAAATAATATTTGCCCCAAGTCTCATCCATAATTCACTATTGTTAACGCATTCCATGGTTACATTCCTGAAGCAAACAGACTAGTTCTTGGCATTGTTACATCACAGGAATACCTACCAATATGCAGGGCAATGGACAGACCAATGGCAGACCACAGAGAGTAGCGGCCACCAACCCACTGAAAACAAGAGATTGGTTTAGACAAGAAAAGTGCAAGGCTTTTAAATTCAAAGTTACTTAAACTATTGGGAAATAGCAGCATATGTTTAGACTGTTTTCAGCAAGGTCAATATTCTTTCTGGTAATAATTCACTACACATTATATGGCATGCCACTTTACAGTAGCCCCCTGAATGAATCCTTAAGCATGCATTTTTTGAGACTTTAAAATTGTCCTACTTATCCAATTTATGTAACATCTGTTGAAACAGATCCCTCGATGATTCCAGTTCACTTCCAAATACTAAGTTCGTAGGTTGTATTAATTAGTTTCCTAATATCACTCCTCTATAGGTAAAGCCTGCTCCAGCAAGATTATGACACTACCTAGGGAAAGGTAATGCTCTAGATAATTTCTAAACAGCAGCTTTAAAATCTAGTTTGTCAGGCATATAGTCAGTGAGACAAACCAACCTGTTTCTAATTAAGTATAAGGACCAAGAGTAATGGCAGTATACTTAAAATATGTATCTGCTACAAAATACCAAATTAGGCTCCCATTTCTGATGTTTGACCTTTACAGGTCTAGGTTATATACAGTAGACCCTAACAGTCAAATGTCACAGCTTATAATAACTACTTACACAGAGGAATAAGCTAAGACTTGCATCTCCTGTTACCCAACAGTTGATCAGGCAGCCAAGAATACAGAAGGCTCCTCTTCAGACCTTCAACTGCAGGATTTTAACGGAATAACCAAGAGACAAGACTCTTTTGCTTGCCTGACATATTCTCAACTCACCTTTAGTTACAAGTATTCATGTATTTCAGTACAGAAAACACAACTACTATAATTTAGGTGTTTTGGCAGTTTCCTGACATCTAGTTAGCATTTTCTGAAGCAAGTTAGACTATTTTAACAGTTAACTTCTACCACACAACATTAGAAATTTACTTACATCCCAAAACTCAAACATGTTCTCTGGGTCAATTCCAAAGTCTTTAACTTTAGGCTAGAATAAAAAAAAAGAAAATGTAAGATATCCTAAGTAAAACCAACATTCTTAAAAAGCTTTATGTCTAGCAAAGATGACACACGTTAGGTACCTATTAAATACACAATTCCCAGATTACATCCCCTATTTTAAAATACATATCCATCAGAAATAAGTATACCTTCTTTTCCAGGGATCACTATCACTATTCAGTAGTCTCATATAAAATCAAAGTGGCAAAATAGTTTAGGAGTTAAACTGAATGTCAGTCCATATTTAACTGAACCAGAAAAAAGAACTTCAGACCACAGCAGCTGACAGCCTCTCAATTATCACAGACTTTTTCTAATTACTATTGGTCTATGTCATACTTTTGCATGAAACACCACATTAGGGTACATTATGCTCATCATATGCTACAGATTATTCACACGAGTGCTGAAGTGATGCAGGTAGTCTACTTGAGGAGTCTAGAAGACTAAGATTTGTTTACTTAACTGCATTCACACACACCTAAGCAATTACAGGTAACACTCATTAATAACAGGACAGTCATTTCAAGTATGAGACATGTTGATTTCAGATTTAAAGCTCTACAGGAAAAAACACACAAATCTATAATGAAGGTCCAATCTTGATACAGTTCATGACTCCAGAAGTGTTTTGGTTATTTTCAGCATAATAAAATACTAACTATTGGTATTCAAGTAACAGTGTCTTAACATAGGCTTCCTTACTGGATTTTAAAAATGGGGCCATGTTAAAGATACATAGAAAAATTAAGATAGATTTGTTATACTTACACCATTGGTAGACAAGGCAACAAAATGCTTGGCCACAGCTGAAGGCTTAATAAAAATAAATAGACTGTTAGATCTAGAATGCTAATTATTTTTATTTCTTGTCATAAAGCTGATCTGCTACCATTTACATTTAAACAACATACTGTTGACTACCATCAGTTATTTTTGTGTTATCAACTTGAAATAATCTTATTTACATTCAGTGTGGTATTTGGCAGCACGCCTGAAGATAACATTCTGATAATATTCTCATGAAGCCCTCTGGAAGCAGTCACTACTTAGGGCAGCACACTATTTCCTTAAGAGAATGTTATCTGTTTGCAACATCACTACCACCACTTTGGAGCAGATGGAGTTTGATGTACATGCACTGCCCTTCCAGCTAGGGTCAAAAGATCAAGACAACTGGAATTACTGATAAATCTCAAGCTCCACATTTAGACTTTGGCCTTTCAGTAAGTGTTCCAGTGAACAAAGATGAGTTGTCCGCAACAGTAGTGTAACAAGGAATTTCAAAGCCCATCTTTCAAACTAAGTACAGTTACCCTGACTGGAATAGGTTAAAGACCCTCTTAATTACCTGAGCAGGCAGTATCTGTTTTTTTCTTTTAAAGGTTAGAAATAGGAAAGAATGAGCCAAATACAATGTTTCTATTCATAGCACAGCCATCTGCCATAGAAATGCCAGTATATCACTCCAGTCACAGCTTCATTTCTACGTTTTAAATATTTGCCCAGAATTGGAAGGTAACACCACAGACACCATATTCTTGGATGTCCATATCAGTGATTCCACCAATTATTAGCCACCTCTAAGACAAATGCTACACTCTACTAAACAGGCAGTATTTGGAGAAATAATGCATGACAGCTATTCATAATGAAGAACTAGGGGTTTCATCACTTTGATCACACATAACAGCCTGTCACTAACCACGAAGCACTGAAATGACATATGTACAGCATTTGCTGAGCTATACAAGTTATGTTTGGGCAGCTATTGGCTCTGCCCCAAAGCACACAGAATGACTGGGGAGAAACTGCACAGCGAAGAGGTGTTGCACTCTGTTATGTAACCTAAACATATTAGACTTACATCATTAGCAGCATGCAAGAACCACTCTTTGGCCGTTTCTGCATTGGTGATAGTTTCTTGGGTGGTGAAAGTCTGCACATTGGAAAACAAGGAAGTATGTAAAACACTGCACTTAAAAAGTTCAGGCTGCTAAAATATTGTATGTTCCAGATAAGAGCAGTGTGATTCTAGATGTTCCTAATAGACAGTTGCTGCCAGATTTCAGCAAAAAAGCAGACTTATCAATCCAGAAAAGACCAGTGTTGCTAGATTTACCTATCTAGTTTTAAACTAGCATAGATCTGGAATAGGAATAATTATTCCTCATTTCTTACCTTCCCTCCCCCAAAACTGTTATGCAAAACCTTGAGACTGAAATCTTCTAATTTAGTCTTTCAACAAATATGAAGTTTTACCATTCAACTAAAAAGTTAACTAATTGAGAATCAAAACTGGATAACCTAGCTGGATTGTCTTATTGCTCTTCAATTCCTACTTTTTCATGCAGGAATACTTATTTCTGCCAAGACTCTTGCCATAATTTTTATTGCTGATTAGAGGAAAACATTTTCCTGCTTCATGAAGTGTGCACAGAAGTTCAGTCATGCAGTTTTGCAAATATCTACAACCATTCTGATTTACTCGACCATCAAAATTTAGCTTTAAGGGTGAACACTAGATTCAACCTACTCTCATCCATCTCCAGAAATATTTCATTATGAAACACAAGCCTGTTATAGAAAAAAAAATGCCATTCATCTTCTTCCAAATATATCCAATTATCTAACTACAGTCTGGCAATCAAAAATTGAAGTGTTACTCTTTCAATTTGGCAGTCTTCTAAGCCTTTGAACCGTGATCCTTGAACTCAATTATTCAAAGTGACCATTAGAATTACAGAATAATAAGGAAACTTCACAAAGTAAGTTGTTGCTCAGCTGCAGTATTGCCAAGAGAAGATAATGAGCACCACCGTGGAGCATGGCCAGCATTACACATATGTTCATTTGTTGCAGATTGTCTTCACCAGTAAAAAGGTTCTACTGTGCTTTACAAATGAAGGCAACCCAAGTTACATAACTATGAAGCTGGTCTTCATCAGTTTCCTCTGCTAAGACAGAAGCATTCCTCAAAGGAAGAGGGCAGCTAGCAATTATATTTAGAGAATAAGTTATTAGCAAGGCAAGACTTAAGAGACAGTTATTAAGTCTGTATTCAGAAAGAAGGGTCATCTTATGAACTACCAGCAGACTATTTTTACCTCTTTAAGTAAAGAAGCTTAGTATTTATAGTGCTCAAGGAACTCAGCATTTAAGTTTAAGTGAAGATATTTTGTTACTATCCTAAACCAGAACAAAGATTCCCAGACTACATGTAATTCATTAGTGCAAAACATCAATGCAAAAACAGAACACTGTTAACAAGTAGCACTGTACTTAAGATAAAGGACCAGAAGTAACCTTAAATTAAGGATCTTGTTGTCTCATTCCTTTTATTTCAAACAAACAAATAACTACATAGGATCCTACATTCCACCCACAAAGAAGTACAGTAAAATAAAGTTTTGTGAATAAAGCTTAAACTTGTGTTGACTGAGAAATACACCCTAGACAACATGAAATTGCTCATGTGTCTTACTTGTTTAGGTCAAGTCACTTTTGGCACTTCACTTTTTGATCCCTAAGCATTTCAGTAGCAACACAATCTTGTACACAATCAGTTTAGGATGAATCACAACAGGCACATTTAGAAATGGTCCACACCAGAAGTCCCTGATTTAGATCTTTCTGTGGACAGATCTCTATTCTGACTGAATCCTTTAGAGTTCGAGAAAGCCACACCCCAGTGTTTGTATTAGACATACCTTTGATGCAATGATGAAAAGCGTAGTGTCTGGTTTAAGCTCAGCCAGGGTTTTGGCTATGTGAGTACCATCAATGTTGGACACAAACCAAACACGAGGGCCTCCCTTGGAATATGGTTTCAGGGCTTCAGTTACCATCAGAGGGCCCTGGATAGAAGCAACAATTAGATTTTATCTTCACTGCAAGCATGTACACACACAAAATTTTGGAAGATGTATAGAAGTCAGGAGCTCACCAAGTCAGAGCCACCAATCCCAATATTGACCACATCAGTGATTGCCTTTCCAGTGTAGCCTTTCCATTCACCACTACGGACTCTCTGTGGCAAAAAAAAACAACATTGCAGTGACTATTTTATACTTACACTGAAGTTAGTGTTTCAAACACTGGAAATACACTGTTTTTAGGCATTGTTGTAAAAAGTCTCATAAGACAACTTTCAAGCTTCTAGACTTTAAAGCCTACACTCTAAGCTACCTTCTTAGCTAGACATTTGGTTATGTCTAAGATGACACTTCATTAAGTGTTTAACGCACACATTTAAAAAGACACTGCAAGATCAAACTCTCCTTCTGTGGACTGCTATAGCATTTTCAACAGTGTTGGCAAAGGCAAGAGATTTCCAGCTAAAAAAATGAAAAAAAATCTCAGGCATTAAACTATTTGTGACAAATAATTGAACCTGAAGGGGTTCTTTAAGTGTTTTTAATTAGAAGCAACTTTGCTAACGAAACTGGAAGACATTAAAATATTAATAAAGCCATGGAGACAGAGATTTATTGGCAAATCAAACATTCAAGAAAGCTTTCCTGTTGCATGTATGTTTTGCATTAAGATTTATTTCTGGGCTTCACCTTAACAGCACATAGTACAGGTTTCTGCTCTATTCTTGCTGTTTTAACAGTTACAGTTTAACAGTTCTGACAAAGTTACAATCATTAAGTAATATCAAAACAGTGTATTGAATTTTGCCCGTCATGGACCACCTATGCATTAGATTTGTTCCAATCACAAAAGAAATCTTTATAGCATCATGCACACTTTTACATACATTCCCCAATTCTAAAGCAATTCTTCTACAACAATCACCTGGTTATACTGATAAGTTGCTCTCCTTCCCTACAGATGTTTAACTTAAAGTTTTCTGGTTTTCCAAACAGAAAATCCATTTTTAGTATACAACATTCCTGTAGCCTGTAGATGATATCACCATAGTTTTAAAATCCCATCTGCTTAAGTGAGTCAATTGAAACAAGCATCTTTGTTAATCTTTCCAAAGGAATTGCTTAACACGACTTATTTTGCAGAGATGATACGTCTGCATGGAAATTGATATTCACAGGCTCTGATGATTGAAGCCTTCTAGCAATAAGAGGATGGCACCAGTGAAAACTCTTGTTTTGCACTACTGAAATATCAATCAGCTAAAAACTCTACAGTGGAAAACAGACCACGGCATTTCTGTGGTGATTCAATTCTTACATTATCTGAAGAAACTACCAAATTCAGACCAATTAGTGTTAGTTATTGTGTTTTTGGCATCTATCCATTAGGAATTGGACATAATCCAGGCTCATTTTATACAGGTTAACAAGCATGAGTTGGCAGTGATACTGGCCACCACCACCTGGATAAGACTCACAATGGCACCAGAGCAGGTTCGGTTCCCCACATCCATATTTAAAATGCAGTAAAAGTACTCACTGAACTTTTACTGATTAGTTTTATCACACATAAATCTGACTTTGTTAGAGTGCTCTGTGAAGTTCTTCAGAGCATTTCCTCAACTGATCTGGCACACGCCTACATTTTAAAGATGTACAGAACCAAAGAACAGTTAGTTACATTTGCAGATAATGGTCAACTACTGTATTTAACTACAGAACAAAAAAACTTTCATGCTGCTAAAGCTGCAAACAGAACAGAATCATAAAGGAATCTGACCTAAAACCAGAAAATCTTTAAGAAACTATACAAGTAGAGCATAACCAAATTGCAAGTGAGCTGGGAGCTTCTACCTCTTCTGATTTTACAGGAATTTTAAGAGGCAGCTTCTACTTGATAGAGTTAGGTAGGTGAAAAACCAGCATGAAGAAATAAGGCAATATTTGAGTGGTACTTAATGATTTACAAGACTTCTGAAATAAATGCAAGATTACTGCTAAAAGAGCAAGCTCTAGAGAGCCCACTAAAGAAAAGCCCAACTGGGAACAGAGAGAGAAGTGAATCTTTTAGCTTTTTAGCAAAAACCAGCTCCAACTCCATGCTTGAGACAGAACTATTATGAACCTCAAACAAGGGCACAATAATTCATGTGAACCAGCCTATAATCAGTGGTTCACAATACACATGTAAGAACCTGGCAGGGTATAGAACAAATATATGAAAAAAAGCTATGGTGGTACTTTATACCTGGCAGAAGTGTTTCATTTTGTCCAACACTTTGTTTACTTCTGGAACAACATCCTTCCCATCTACAAGTATTGGCACATTGGAACGATTTCTCAGAGCAATATGAAGCACAGCTCGGTTCTGAAACAAAAAGGGAAAAAATTGATGAAGCTATTTCCAAATTATACCCAGGGGCCTCAGAGGCCTCATCCAGAAGGTAGTACAATCTTCAAGACTTACAAATCCTTAAGATTAACTGGAATTTGTATAGCAGTAGTTTGTGTGTGTGTATGTGTATATACACGCACTCATCACCAGCTATCTAAATGACCCTCTCACTTCACAGAATCAGTGCAGAGGGCTTACAAAAGCATGTAATATGCAAAGTAAACAAACAGCTTATTTGTTTACTTTGAAAAGAAAGCTCATAATCCCTTGAAAAGCATTTAATGCTTGACATTCAGAATTAAGCAACATTCAGTACTCGGTGATGTTAATTATTTTGGCACGCTTCAGGTATACAAGGACAAAACTCTTCCCTATTAATGATCATACAGAAAATCAATTATAACAAGCAGCCAAAGTTATTTTCTCCAACATTTTCTCAATTATCCCAAGTTGTCTTCCTGTATGAAGTGAACTAATATGTATTTAAATATTTGACAAAAGAGAAATACAATTGTCACATTATTCTATCCGTTGCCCACAATTAAACGTTCCCTGAATACTTGCACAGCAGACATGTAGGTGGTAGTTGTATTACGAGAAAAAACCTGTTAGCATGCACCATATTATATTAATTCTCCAGTTATAGACAAGTCAAAGCACTGAAACCTGGCTTGCAATTCACCTGTTCAGGAGCATAACAGCCTTAATCTAGAATGAAGGAGTTAGTCAATACTAACAAAAAAATTAAAATATTAGTCTGCTATACTTCATTATTCCTCACTACAATGAGAGGCATTGTGAGACAAAGACAACACAGACAATATGAACTGCCAAGTTATGATTTAAATACCAAATGCTAATTCAAAAAGCATTGAGTTTGTGGTTACTGACTTGGAATACGAAAAAGCACTTTCAGTTGCTAATTATCGAAGTGTACCCACTTAAATTTGGGGTGAACAGAGGCAATTCTTCTGCACACTCAGCCATGGAATGGTATTATTTGGTAAATACTGCTCACTATCAGGCTTGAAGGAAGCTTTGTCTTGATCAAGAGAAAGAGTCATTTGACCTGGTGTCTACTGTTAAACAGAAATATTTTCTAAATATCAGGTGGGCTACAAAGACTGTCCCCATAATGACTGGTCAGATATAAATTACCTTGTAATGCACTGTATTTGTGCCATATCAAGTTGCAAGTTTTAACTCATCTGGGAGAAACACCTGGTACTGACACACTTGGGTGCACCATAAAGAATTTCCACATAAGCACACACCACACAGCCAATGCCTGCAGCACCAAATACAGACAAGTCTTAAGTATTTAAGACAAATAGTTTAAAAATGTCCTAAATCAGAACAAGAGTAGTAGACAAGTCAGTTCTTGCTATTAAGCAGCTCCCTTCTGTCTTATTGCTTTAGGTTTATTCAATCATGCTGTTTGACAGCATCCTGTTTTTAAGGTCTCATGACAATTCCACATTGTCCACATGCTCATTTTGCAGAGTCAAACCAACTTGATTTGATATTCTACACAAACAGAAAAAAATTAAACAAACCAAATCTAATTCCAAGTCAACTTCTGACTGTAAATGAGAAACAGCCTGATAATGAAAGAGATGTTTCTAGACTCATCATGCAGGTAATTGCTACATAAAGTTGCCATATCAAGACAGTAGCAAAATAGCAAGCTAGCAGTAGAAGCCAAACACATAGTTTAATATTGTGTTTAAGGGCTTTCTGTGAAAATTGCATCCTTCAGAGATTTCAGCTGCTATGTTTGCTCTTACGTAGACAATCAAGAGTACCTCCATAATATATGGTCAGAGATAGGCTAACCCTGTAATAATTTGCATTACATGAGGCTAGCGAGGAGCAATATCTGAGAAAAACCTCTGGGTAGATTTAAGACCTATCACCCTCTTTCTCTGCTTCCTTTTTTCACTAGCTAGAATTACACCTGTGAATTGAAGGCACTAATACAGAAGGAAGAGGAACCATTTCTCCAGTGAAGCTTTATCTGTTTCTGCCTGTGCATTTTTACAAACATGTAGCATTCACAAACAATACAATGTCCAACTGCTGAGTTATTTTAAGCAAACAGCTTGTGCAACAGCTAAATCAGTCAATAACCAAGTCGAAGAAAATACTGATTTCTGTGAGTTTACCTCAAACATACTAAACAGCCTAAATATTTAAGGCAGACTAATAAGTCACACTAGACCATACTGTTAAGTTTCCAGTTTTCATCCTATTTTTAATGTCAGAAAAAAGGTACAGTTAGTTTTCTGTATGTTTTAGTGAAGATTTAACAATAATTACAACCTTCAGATCTACAAAAAGGAAGATACTCATCCTCTTACTGAAACAGCTGGCTAATTTCTGAAGACTGTTTATAGTCTCTATCCTTAAACATACCGAAAAATAAGCAGCATCAACAACCCAAAGGAGAAAGTCTTACACAATCCTCACTAAAACTTTGTAGGCAGTTTACTAAGCTTTATGAGCACTGACATTAGGCAAAAGCATGTAAGGAATACCTGGAATGCAATACTCTGCTCCATGCCCTTTGCAAGATCTAACTCATCTTCCTCTCTACAAGAGGAGGGAAGAGAAGATAAGAAAAAACCCACCAAAATCTCTAAAAAAATGAAGATGTATGTTGTAGGGAAGATTGAATACATTTATGCACACACATTTTCTTCTTTGTCAGTGCTGTAAGAATTTCTCACAAGTAGTGCAGCAAACAGTACAACCACTCCACATTTCAAAGTAGCAATTACAGTAAGTTTCTCCAAGACTTCTCTTATACAGATACATGAACATCCATAATATGTAGGCACAACTGAGGGGAAAGAACCATGGACAGAAATAGCCTTACCTCAGTGAAGTTGATCTTCTCTCCACTGAACATGCGCTCTCTGGCACCTTCCACACCCCTTGACTTTGCCTGAGAAATGTAAAAATAGATTCCTCTTAAAAATAGCAGAAAGTCAATATGCACTACTAAGGTCCAGCTACGTTAAAGAGTGTGAACATTTACCACATAGGACAGTGCAACAAAAAATATGATATTAGATTAAAAGACCCACTAGATTCTAGCTTAAAAATTGATTCTCTTAAAGCAAGTATTTTTATGCAGGCTGTTTATTTCCTCAAGAGGATACACAGTAACATGTGCTGAATTCTTAATTACTCAGTTACATCTTGTCATACTGCTACAGGATTCGTTAATGATTCTTTGTACCAGCTTAGAATTTCTTTTTTTTTTAAACTGAAGAGCAAAAGTAATTTTGCTATGGCTATTTTTTGCTAGTTCTTCCCTTTTTAAAAAAAAAACAAAAACACTGTGTCCTATCTGGTCTAAGCCAAACCAATAGTTAAGGAAGGGTTATAAATATGGAAACCATCCTAAATTGAAGTTAATGACACAAACTTCTTAAAATACATCTAACTGCAAACAAATCTCAAAACTAAGACTGCATGACACATGAAGTACTGTTTCAATTGCAGGTACAGAAGACATGATCTTCTCTTACAACTTTGTATGAATCTCTTATTTTACTGCAGATGCCATATGCCACCTGCTCTACTACACAGACAAAAAAAATCTTTTCAGTGAGCACAAAAAACAGAAACTGAAAAATGGCCCTGTACCTTGGGGCTAAAGGACAATGAAAAACTTTGAACAGTACCAAGATCTGCAAGCTGATGCCTTTTAACTCTGACAGTCTCTCAAGCTCAGAGCTAAATGTATATAAGCAAGGCTAGAATAATCAGTTGCAGGTAAAAGTTAACTTTTTAAAAAACCCTATCTGGTTTAATTCAACATTTTAAAGAGTTACCAGTTCCATCAGCATTTTCATCACTTCTTCTGTAACAAGGTTCTTTGAATAATCCAGTAAGATATCCCCATGATCAGTATTCACAGCCAAACTATAAAAACAAACAGGTTGTTTAATTCCACATTCCTGAAGAGTGATTGTTTCAAGCAAGACAATGTAATCTATAAAGAACTTATCAAAATAATTGGAATCCCAATTATACTAAGTTAGTAAAGATGACCTGAGGGATCAATTTGCCCCACAAGTTTCATAAAATTACTTACCAGTGTTTTAATTGAAGACCATGGTTTTCAACAAGCTAAATTAAGTGTCCACTTTTGGCTTGTGAAAGTCCAAATACAATGGAGTATATTTAACGCATAGTTGGACAATCACATTCTGTTTTCACTGAGCCACTAGCATTCTCTAGCAATAATTAGCTTTTCCCTAATATCAGAGGTAAAGGTTCACCACATTCTTTTGCTACTGAAAAATTAAACTGTCTTCCTACAAGTTCTTTCAACAAATACAGTCATTTTTTTATAGAGAGAACAGAACAAGCCTGATTTAAAAATCTATACAGCTTCATGTACAGAAACCTTCTGTCAACTACTATGCAGAATTAAACCCCACTTGTGCATGCTGTAGTCTCAATGTCCTCACTGACTCAGTGGAAGTCTCCACATTATTTAACTAATCATCATCTGAAAGCTATAGCTCAACACTTCAAAAAAAAGCAGTTTTAGGTTTATATCTGAGATGAAACACAGAAATGGTAGTCCAATAGAGATCAAGTGAGCCTATTTGTATTTACTAGCCTTGTATCTACGTGAGAAGTTCTACAGTCCCCTCTAGTTCGTTACAGCAGTTTTCTACCCATTTCTTCTTTGCACTAATTTACAGCCAAATATACACATTGATGCTAAACTGAAGAATCAAAGTTCTGTAAGTAATTCAGCAGGCCTTCTATAAGAGCACAGAAGGCCTTTTATAGCTTACTCTCACTTCTGCTCCACATGCACAAGCCACAGTAATTGCATGCATCTAAATTCTCAATGTTTTCACATTGTTCATTATCTCCCCAGCTTTTCCTTTCCTAATACTTGAGCACAGAAATATGCACTGTTATTTTAACGACCACATACGCCAGAGACTTCACAGGGACAAATCACAGCATAATTGTTACTCCAAACAGATATAATGAGCAGGCAAGATTCTGCAAAGGAAGAATGGAGCTGAGCTTGCAATAACAGTAACAATCAGCAAGGCCTAGACATTTGACTGGTTTCACTAACTTGAGGAAAAGTCACAGTAACCTGTCCTTTTTCTGGTCTTAAAATACAAGAGACACTAAATAAGGAAAGGAAGGTGTCTTCAAGCACAGTCTTAGAAGAATGTTTCTTTTACAGGCAAGAACACAAGGCAAGTAAGGAAAAAAACCAGTATCAATGCTGTTAACCACCCTTCTCTTCAGTGGGCTGCAAACAGTAATCCTGAAACCCTGACCATGCAGCACAAAGATGCCTGGAATATGGCTAAGGGAAGGACTGTTGCCTCTCACCTGCCAAATTTGCTATTTATTGATACAGAAGAAAAATGAGAACAAATCCTGCAAATCTTTTTATTTGATATTTGATGCAATTTACTTAGACAATAAAATGTGTTCAAATCCAAGACCTAATAATACAGCAAAACCATTAGTATACTAAACTTCTTCAGTTCAGAGAACTAGAACTCTTAAAACTCATCTACAGCTTAATACAGAAAGTCTTTCCCAGTGTTCTAGTCCACAAGCATGAAATTCTTACAATCTTTTCTTTATGTTTACCTGACATATACCTTACTTCTACAATGCATTGTCATTTTACTTATATCAATAAAAAAAAATCAATCTCACTAGACCTAGAAGGCAAATATCCCATGAAATTCCAGCTGGATTCAAATCACTACTCATTTGAAGAAATTGCAGAAAGATGGCATCCCAAGATATTTTGTGCAAAAAAACGGGAAGCAATGGCTACCAGATCTAGCTTCGCACACACGAGGTAGAACACACAGCATGCAATGTAATCTCATCTTAAACCCTTACACCAAGACATCCACCCTTTATTTAAGCAGAAGCCCAAAATCCTGCAGCTCAATTGCATTCTGCTATGCTACCCATTCTGCAATGCAGCAGCTAATGGTAGCACTAGCCAGGTGGAACAAGAGCCTTGTCACGTAAGCCACATCCACATTTAAGTGATGCAGCCCTTAATCGGAAGGTCACCTGCAGCATCTCAGAATGATTTTCTCTCCCATCTAAACACAAATTAAAGAAGTTGTATGCAACCCCTAAATGTATTACTGCACATGTATTCCCTGGTGGTATGTTTTCTGTTTAGATTGGAGGCTCTTTCTGAGCTTTCATAATGAACAAGGCATAGGAATGCAACAGTAATGCTTTCTATCTTGCACTAGCTATTTGCATCAAGAGTACCTTAATCAGCATCCAGGTACCTATTATCTGCTGAGTTTTATGTTGGTTGCATCATATCAGTTCTAACCCTTCAAAACCAGTAGAGTTTTTCTAGTGAACAGCCCATGTTGTTAAGACCCACTGTTCCTACCAGACCTTACATTTGGGTGGCAAAGAAAGCCAAAGGTATACCTTACAGGTTTGACTACACTCCCAACCAGGAAAAACAGATATACAAATTCTGAGGAAGAAAAAGAGAAAAGTATCTTCTATCTATATTCTGTATGACACAATCAATGAGTCTAAGGTTCTTATTATAAGATTAAATAAATACTTGTGCTCAGCGATAAAAATATTCAGATTAAGAAGTTATTCATACTAGTCTGAAATTCCTTCAGAACCAGTATCAGGAAGCACTTTTACATGGGTGTAAGTTTCTCTTTTCCTTCTAAAGGAAGATAATCAATGATTTTAAGATAACACCTAGCAGACCTAACTAAAATGTATTCAAAAAGATTAATTCCACATGAGGAAAGAGGTGCAAACTACAGAGAACCTTGCGGCCAAACCTCCTGACTGCTTAGGCTTTCAGATGTTAACTACTATCATCCTGCTGATCTTGCTCAAAGCAGCGATCAGTGAGAAAGATACAAGCAGATCTGTCAAACTAACCCAGGCTGTCAGTTCTGCAATTGTATTTTGCTACAAGAAAGTTCTCCTGGTAGTCTAGAATGCATTGGTTTATCAGGAAACAGGAGTGAAATCATGAAAAGAAAGGACTAAGATAGATCAAGTAAACTTAAAAAACCACTTCAACTCTTTCTTATCCTTACAGGCAGCACAAAAGCACGTTAAGTTGAGCAGCTATTTGAAACAGATGATCTTGGTAAACAAGACTTCACAAAGAAGTCTCATAAACACATTCTAGGAGACACACTGACTACTTTCAGCATGGAAAAAACGTTAGGAGACGAGTACATGTGCATGAAACACTTGTCAAATATCTTCTCCTTGGTTAACTGTACACAGTGACAGTGTAACACTCAAAAAAGTCTAAGTATATCACACATTCACAAGAGCAATTAAATACAGACCATTTGAGATTGACGGAGTATATTTTATGGTTAAAGTAGCTTGGATAATATTAAAAGTGACAGCCAATGAGATTAAAATGCAGCGCTACCCCCAATAAGAGTACTTGCTTAAGCCATTCAGGAAGGAATCTTGCAAGAGACCTCTTGATTATACCTTTTGATTTATTTAGCTAGTCCACTTCAGCTTGCCTTTGTTCCAAGGATGTTACCAAATTCAGTCTATTGGGATATACTGGAGACAAGGAAACTTGCAACCAGCACTAGCTCTATTAGAAATAAGAGCTAGTAGATTTGTGTAAGATAATATTAATAAAATTCTTTAACAGTATAAAAAGTCCTATTAGAAGAGCCAGATTAAGTCAGTACTCCAAAAATTTAGCATACCTTTTCCATCAATGCAAATGACATTTTAACTCTTGTATACTGGTATGCAGGACTTCATATGTGATGTTTAATTACAATTTAAGAAATACCCAATGAGCTCAAAAGGAGACAAAAGTCACTTTACCTAGGATGCTAATGAAAAGCTTGATACATGCAACAAGTCTTATCTCAACACTTGATAACAGAAGCTCGGTATATTACACCAGCTCACTATAAAACTCAAGTCAGGGATGCATCTACAGTGTCAGGCTTTTCAGATTGCTGGTATCATCCCACAACATAACCACACACACGACTTCTCAGCACACTCCCCAGTGCACAGAAAACACTAGTCCCTCTTCTCAAGATGAAGCCTCTGAATGTTATCATACTACTTCCACTTCTTCCTCCTCTAGCAAAAATATGTTGCAATGCATTTTCTATAACGTGGATAGCACGAGGCAAGGGAGGGCTAAACCTTCTAAACCCCCCCCCCCCCCCTTCCCCACCTCAGGGCAGAGGGGCAGGCACAGCGTACTACCGACAGTGTACGGATGGATGGATGGCTCGTCGTGATTTTATCGCGGAGCTTATCATGACTAAGCATATGGGTGCGAGAGACTTGAGAAATGAAGGACCCACAATGCCGCTGTGCGAGCCGCAGCC
>NW_009637333.1:0-19363 GCF_000690535.1 Cariama cristata | reverse complement strand
AGATGGTCTTTAAGATCCCTTCAAACTAAAGCATTCTGTGGTTCCATCATTCTATGATCATCTCACTCACCCCATATTAATATAAAGAGATGTTAATTTGATCAGACCCTTGATCACTGCGCATAGTGTACTGTAAACAAATAGGCACGACAATGTAAAGAAATGTCATGAGTCATGCTGTGAAAAAAACCATACAAGACATCAAGCTGTAGAATTTCTCCAGGAAAGTGTTAAACAGCAAAGAGAAACAAGCTTTGCTTAGATTTTTCCACAACATGGACAATTAAATATAGTCAGCTCACATTAAAAATAACATAATTTGGAAGCAAAAACAGAATGCAAAGATGCTGAGCACAAGCAATGTGGGAACTGAAGAATCATTGTGCAAGTTTCAGACATCGGCTGTGCTCTGCAGGTAGAAGCCTGGTGGGTGTGGCGTCAAGAGATCAAAACGTTATTGCTTTGTTACAATTATATTGTTACTCTATTTTATTCAAAATGGCAATAAACCATTTTCTGGTTTGAAAGGCCTGAGGTCTTGGTTACCATTACTGTCTCTGCACTAAAGGTTATCGGTATAGTGATATCACTGTGTGATACTGTTTGGTTATTTAGTTATGTGTACTTGTAGTACTCAAGGTTGGCACTATCGACAAAGGGCTGGAAATACAGTATTCTGCTTCACAGTTTCCCACTGCAGATATAACTTCTCAATTACAGCATGAATCATTTAAAACTGCTAGCACTGAAATGCAGACTTACTACAGTAGCATTTATTAAAAAACACGCTTATTTGGAGCAGTAATTGTTCTGCTACCAGGGCACAACCCTTCATAACATCCCGTTAACAGATTTTTTGTGAAGACAGAACTTTAATTTTTCCAGTAGCTACAAAGTGCAATGCATGAGTACCTTTCCTCATTTGTTTTTCATCATGTATCACTACCCAGAGGCAATCATTAACTAATTTGCTGATTTATGGTTGCAGTTTATGAGCTTTAAACAATGCTAAGCCATTATGGTTCCATTCTTAGTGCTACGAGAGGAAAATGACTGTCCTTTTACTCCAAGCTGCATAAAAAATCCCTCAACCTATGTGCTTCTAGCTTGTCTCACATCTAAAGTTGTTGTTATATTGCCTTCCTTACTGGAATTAACCCTAAATGGTGTTCAGTCTGCTGCATCCACCTAAACTGCAGAGAATTCTTGTTTCGCCACTTACCACAATCCAAGGATGCAAAATGAGTTTATCATGGAAGTAACAGCTATTGCTTACTCAGTTTCCTAGCAAAATCCAGGTTGACAAGTGGTTACTCCTGCTTATTTAAGTTTTTTTTTCCTTACCTGCCTGAGACATTTTTTTAGCATATTGTAAAATACAAGCAAATGAATTAAAGTGTACCCTGTCTGTTTAATTGGCGTAATGAGTACTGACAGGTAATGTGACAAAAACGCACCTCTGCATGCTAGCAAAGGAGGACAGGGAGGTGACGGCAGGTCGGGCAGCCCAGACACCAGCCTGCCCAGCTCCTCCCGTCACGGCCTGAGCATCCAGCACCAGCTCCTGGAGTGGTGACACAGTCCTCCAGCGTGTGACTGGAGGGACTGTGGATCCCTGTGTGTCCGTGTGTGCACCTCCATCTGCATGTCGGTGTGGTGTGTCCGTCTGCATGTCGGTGTGTGCCAAGGGCTCTGAGTACCAGCAGCTGGAAAGGCGCTGGGATATCAGGGGCTTTTATGCCTGGGTGCTGGTAACTGGGGAGACTGGGATCCAGAGGCAGGTACTGGGCAGACTGAGTGTCTGAGGACAGCTCTTGGGGGGATCCACTTTGTGCATACATGCGTATTTCCCACTAGTGGACCTCAGCCAGAGAGGGGAGCAGGATGAGGCCGCTGGTGTTGCCTGTGTTTGTGTACCTGCTGAGTGTGCCTCTGTCTGATCTTTATGGATGGCCATGTATACATGCATACATGTACCGCACATACAGTATACATATACTGTTTGTACATGTGCCTCCTGGGAATACATGTTCAAGCCTCACTATTAGTCTGTCTTAGAACCTTGGTGATTCCAACGTGTTTTCTGCAAATACGCTGAGGGCAGAACAGAGCCTCCGGCTGACACGTGGTACTACAGGAAGGAGATCATCCTCTGGACAAAAGACTCTGGTTAGAATTAAAGCCTATTGTCGTCAACTTCTTCCATGTATCGCCTCTAGAAAGACTGAAGAACGAATGAGCAGTTAAGAGATTCTGATAAAGTTACCAAGCCTTTCTGTTGATATGACTTAAAAATCTCTTAGACCTAATTTAAAATTTAATGCAATACAGGTTTCTCTCAAAAACACCTGAGTGAACTGAAGCTCTGGAAACAGAGTAAACAATTCCTAAGAAAAAAGCATCTGGCATCACAGGCTTTTGGTGCAATTTGAAAAACTGAAGTTTGAATTCTTGTTTGTAATCTGGAACAAATGTATTAGGCATGCATTATGAAGCTGCACATCAGACAGTTAAATTTTACTCTGCTAAGTTACATAAGATCAACCTCGGCCTAGCTAACATGTTATAGCTACATGTATTTTAGCAGAAACAGTGAAAAAATAACGGATCAAATCCACAGAGAAATACATGATGTTTAAGAATCTTAATCCTAACAACAGCACTTCATATCAATTAAACTGCAGTTCATTTTAAAAGTGCTCTGAGCTGGACTTTGACCCCAGGCAACCGCTGAGGAGCAGAACACGAGTTGTATTGACCTTGGATGATTTTACCATACTTTTAAGTGGGAGGGTAACAGCCAGTAAACCCCAGCTAGAATTGCTGGGGTGTGAGGGAGTATCTTCTGTATTTCTACTTTACTGAAGGACCAGAGAAAACATTGGTCTTATCCCTTCGTACAACAGACAAAGAGCTGCTCCACTGATGGTAGATTATTATGTTCAGTTCTTATGTCTGCATTTCAGAAAGCACAGGGAAAAGTGGGCCTGATTACACAAGAAGTCAGACAAGATGCTTGTACTGATCCCTATCCATGAACTTGTGAATTTTAACATATGTAATATGTGCTCCTTCAACTCACATCGATGTAAATCTTCCCTTGCTTTGACCAAGTAGTTGCAGCATGCTAAATGCTAAATATTACTCCCACTCTAACTAAATACTGCTCTCCATCACATGATAAAGCACAGTGCCCATATGAGGCTCGCTGGATCCTTGCTGTGTGTGTGTGAGAAGTCCTCAAGTAATCCCAAATTAGTTCTCTGATTGTCTGTACCAGGCGATCTCTCCTTAGTTGCTTAATAGGTACTGTGCTGCTTGGTTTTAACATTATCCTTGATGATTTGCACAGATTCAGTGGGGACAGTGAGAACTGAAATGCACTGCCTAAATCAACCCAAGAACCAGGGGCTCAGCCCCAGACAGACTGTAATCGTCTTTGCAATCACTTTTACAAAACAGGATAAATCTAAAGGCTTAAAGACATGAAAAGTTCCTCTAGAGGTCCAGCCTCCAAAGCCTAATCTAGACCACTGCAAGCCAGACCCAAACAACTGTAGGATACTCCTACAATCACACACAGTCCTGTACTAAAACATGCACACATAATTCTTTCTTTTGATCACTGATGAAGAAGTAGTAGGCATTTGACGAAAAGCTTGGGTTTATGCAGATACAGTGGATGTGTCTTGAATAAGGGGGATTTTTCATTGTATTTTCTTCATTTGAAGGCATTTGGTGTACAGTTTAGGGACCTGAGTTGAAAAATGAAGAGCTAAAATACAATGACTGCAATTGCAATTTAAACTATAGTCTGGGTGTCTTCCAACTGTCTTATAGAACTTAAGGAAAGAATACAAATGATCCGGAGAAGGGAAAACAACCTGTAAATCTGTCCTGTTGCTGATGAGATACTGTAGTAAAGGAAATCATTTAAGCCAGTGAAAACTTACACATTTTTACTTAAATTAGCAATTATGAAACATACTCTGACAGCATGCCTAGTTTCATTTTTTGATAATCCTGAAAAACAGCACCTTTCTGTGAAAACAACAATATGCAATTAATTTAATGATAATTTGTGGAATGACATTTCATCTAGGGCAGAGATTGATTTTGAGGCTTTTACATTTTGGTACTACATTTTTTAAAAAATTCTCTGGACCTTGAGTTAGCCATAACTATTTGAAAATAAACAACCTTTTAAAAGATTACGCTACTTGACATTTTTCAGAAGAAAAAAAAAAAGATAGGAGTATAAAGTATTGCTTTGGTCGCTGCTGTTACTGGCCAGGACTCTCTTCTGACTATCCCCTGTATCAGAGAGCTTGCACATTTTCTGGAATGCGTCCCTGAGACCTTATTTGTTCCCCTGTTAGTGCCAGGCTTTCTCAGGAATTGCTCTGATATTACTGGTGTCATGATTCAGTCTCTCTCTATGATCTTAAGAATACCACCTTTTCTTCACCTGCTAGTTTAAATAATCACTTGAAATGTAATTAATTTCTTGCAGAAGAAATGGACTGCGGACTTCTTTCACCATTTATATGTGTTCCCTCCCTTCTGCAAAAACTTTGCCTTTGTCGTTACACCTACGCAAAACACATAAAAAGAATCACCATTCCTCAGTCTGCCTCCTCCTGAAATGCTTCTGGGGCCAGTTCTGAATAGAATCCTCTTTTCTCCAATAATAAAAATGTACTTGCTAAGACTTACTCTTGCAGATTACTACAGCACTGATGATATATGCAGCAAACTAGTCTTCATCCCAGCACAACCTATAGCAGCTGGTACTTGCAGCACATTACTGTCATCAGTTTAACACATACTAGGTCACTGGCAGTAACGTGGTGGACTGCTTGGTATTATTTCAATGACTGAACACCTTCAAGTGCTCCCATACATATTTTGGAGTATGAGTCACTACCTTCTTTAAATTCTGCAGGAGAAATGCAGAACTTTGCTGTGAAGGATTTTTTTAAAGCTAGGTTATTTATTCCCTCCTATGCATGTGATTAGATGGTATTTTGAACGTAAATGTGAAGTCAGTAAAAAGTGTGAGGATGCCTGTATCTGACTCAGTAGCACAAATGCAGATAAGGTTTAGTGCAATGTTGCTCCAACACTGCCCCAGGGCTTCGGATGACTCAAAGCACAGGCAGAATATTCTCCTGCTGGCTCAAAGGCTCCAGAATTTAAATATGGGCAATCACATCCAAATAGGATTTGCAAGTTCAGATCAAAATGTTTAGTATTGCAAGTAAGTGTTAGAAGTGAACCCTGAAGAACGGCAGGTAAGTCCTCACTTATCTTTCTCTAGTGTTGCTTTATTCTGCCACTCCTACTGCTGGTTGGTATAAGTAACTGGAAAACAGGGAGATGCTAGTGAGAGTACAGTGCTCCTAGAAATAAATGATGCTCAAAGGGCTAAATTGCACACAAAAGAACTGAACAAAATTGACAATTGTTCAAAGCATTTCAAAGGTTGCTTGCCTGCCTGGGGATTTTGTGTGATCACTACTACCAGAACTGTTTAGGAAGAAGATATTTGCAATCTTTCTTGTCATATCTTGAATCTTATTAAACTAGCTTTGTTTTACCCTTTAGGTTCTTCCGTTTGCATTTTTGTGTATGTATTACAGCTCCCTAGCAGAAATTGAAGTAGTCCAGATAATAGTTGTGCCACTTTGTAAAAATGCATAAATAAAAATGTCATAAAATCCAGTAAGCTTCTGCAAGTCGCCTCCCACGCTAGAGTCATAAATTGATCTTGGATATTGGTTTGAAGAACAAGGCAAAAAACATTTAACATCAAGATGGTTAGTGTTGGAAGTGGCAGGATGACATGCTTGATAAATGAAAATCAAAGAGTGCACATGAAGTTTTCAAAATGCTATAATAGTCCAATAAATTCCACATGAGTGGTTAGTACATAATGCATACATTTGGGACGTTAAGCACAAAGGCCAGGAAATATGGTCAATTCATGTGACAAGCAACAATGGATACTTTTCAAATCATACCAACAACCTTCACAGAGTTGAAAACAACAACAAGCAAGAAGATTCATCTATTGTACTTTCTTGTATCAGAGAAAAATATCTGAAGGTCAACCTATATTATTAAGCCAGTTTTAAGTATTTGACAATGCTCTTTTTAATTTAATACTTTTAATCATAATTTAATTTAATCCTTTCTTTAGCCAGACCCAACAATTTGTAAGATAGTGGTTACAGATGGTATGAGAGTTTGAGCCCAAGAGAAATCAGTTTTTGATGAAACTTGTATGATTTGAGAAAGAGCTAGGTCTGCTATTCAAAATAGTCGTACCCAAAGAAGTTTAAGTGAATGGGTAGTCTAAACTTTTGCCTGGTGACAAGTTAGAAAGTGAGCATCTCATTCATGTTAACATCATAAATTATAATCTCACGAAAGGATGTATTTTTAAAATTTGATCACAGATGGGATAATGGAAAAAAAATGGCCTACTAAAATATTCCAGGAAAATAACCCCAAATTTCTGAAGCCCAGTGAACAATTATTTGCTAATAATCCTGGACAAAATACTGTCCTCAGTGCAAAAGATATATGTCTCTAGAGGAAGAATTTCATGGTGTTTCTAAAATTAGAAATGTTTATCACATATAGTGTGAAGGTCTGTTTGTTTAACTTTTAAATTTTGAGAAAAATGCAATTTGGGATTTTGCTGGTTTTTACAGGTGTGAAAAAGATGGAGAGAGAGATGTACAACCTCATAATACATCACAGCTTCCATTTTTTTAGTCATTTAAGACCTGATCCTGCAAGGCATTGGCTGTTAGAAGACCTTCTGCAATGCATCAGGTTGATTGAAGCATTCAATTTCATATATTTCAGAAATACACATTCAGAGGAATTGTGCCAAGTATCATCTGTTATGAACAACTGACCAGTCTTGTTGAGGTATAAACACATTTTACAACACATGTGCAGATGGCCAGCCCTGTCCTGAGATTAAGGTAATGGGATAAAGACGTGAGAAACTGCTGGACATTGTAGACAACCCAAGAAGAGTGGTTGGTTGGTCCTGACCTGGTCTGGACTGACAGGGCGTCAATGCAAGAAGACACTACCAGAAACCGTGGAGAGAGAAAAGGGAGAATCAGATCAGTAATAAAATCCCCCCTCTTCAGGCAGGATTGTCCAACATGCCAAGTCCTCTGGCACTCGCTGAATTTTATTTGGTATTGAAAGAATTCAGAGTCTTTCAATGTCTGTCGTTTCTTATTTTTCTATACTCACATCATCTTCTCCCATGCACTCCTCCTCTCCAATCTCTCCTCCACTCCATTAGTTTGGTTCTCTTTTCTCCTCTTCATGAGTGAGCCCTGCTCCTCAAAACAAGCATAGCAGGGTTTGTGGCTTTGCTCCCATTCTCTCAGCTGGGCTTTTAATCTCTCCCTGTCACAGAGAGGCATGTTACTCCACTGTTCCAAATACTTCTGTCTTTCCTTAGACTTCATTCCTTTATTTCAACACCATCTTTACATGTTTCTCTGAAAAGTCAAGTTTGCTGCCTTTGCTTGCTTTCATCATCTGCTTTCTTTATCTTACTCGCACTGCTCCCTCACATCTCTTATCCCTTCTTGTTGCAAGTTTTCCTTCAGGTTCTTCTTGTGGTCTAAACCTGATTCAGTACACTTGCACCAATTCATATCTAGAATAAAAAGGCTGGTCTGCTGCCTGCTCAAGATGTATTCCAGCAATTTCTTTTTAGACCCTAGAAAATTGTACAGACTGGAGGTTTATTTTATTCTTGCCGATTCTCTTTCAAAACACTCTAATTATCAGTGAACGCATAATTTCTATGGATGCAAAAGCAGTCTGAGATAGTCTTGCAACTGTACACTTCTTGAAATATCTGTTTGCTACAGTTTTAGGAAACAGAATAATTCTCAGGAAAAAAACAGTGCTGCCATGCAAGCTGGAAACAGTATCGCTCTCAGTGTATGTCATTGCTTGCAAGATAAAAATACTGCTCTTGTGAAACTAATCTGATGCACTGCATCTGTAATTTTTTTCCATTTGATTACACTGCAGAAAAGTTTATGCAATCTAATGTGATTTGATAATACTGCATAATAAGTCCATATAGAATATCAAGTGTTTTGGGAGCAAATGTTTCTCGTATAAATGACCTTCATTCTTTGCCAGTACTACAGAAATACACCAAAGTGAGTGATGAACAACCCCCTTTTTGGGTACAGTTTTCCTTTTAATGACTCATTTAGTGGGCTGTTGTGGTATTGACTGAAATATGAGGAGGCTCAAGTCGGGGGCAAATACTGAAGATTGTGACATCCTAATTTAAAATTCTGATTCTTACTCTTTGTTGAAGATTTCACTCCACAAGATCCCACCCCAGATTCTCAATCCGTTTTTTAATATTTTGAGCATTATTTTCACTGTTCCTTTCCTTTAATTTGTTTTTTACTTCATTATATAATTTTAGCTACAGACATGACTTTCAAGTCAATAGAAAATGCATCTGTTGTACAGATTAAAGATGACTTTTCTATTTGGTTTCTGCTGCTTAATGAGTGTACCTCTGTATTTTCATATAGAAAAGGATGGAGTTCTGCATCTAGCTGAAGTGCAATTGGGGGAAAACAGTTTATGGAATAACATAGGTATTGACAATAACCTACATCAATTCTTTCATTTCAGTGCAAGAAGAAACAATTCTACACAAATATTCTGATGTTAAAGTTAGGATCATTATTAATTCACTACAGCTAGCTTTCCTTATTAATGATTTTGACTATAATCAGAGAATTTCAGAACCACAAAAAGCTTCCGTTCAATTTAGATTTAAGATCTGTGAAATTTCAGGGCATAAGGAGAGTTGTCTTCAATTGAAAGCAAAACCACAACTTAAAATATGGGAACAAAGCAACTGTGGGCCCAGTGCTTGATGAACAGATTCCTTGAAGAGACTTTTTCTTCAGTTCGTTCCTAAGAGACTTTCTGAAAGTCAGGTGAATAGGCTGGATTTACTTGCTGTAAGATGTTTGAAATTTCTTGGCTCTATCAACTTTTCAACCAGCTATCCTTCCAAAATAAATTCCTTAAGGACTGGACCCTGATATGTATCAATAGCAGTGGGCTTTCACTTACCCTTTCCACTCTCAGCCACTGGCCCTCACTTCGTTAGAAGGTACATGTCTTGACCCAGGCTTTGCCTTCATGTACGTTTGCAAAGTGCCTACTATACACTTGATGACATATAAAGAATGCACGATAACTACAATGTTAATTCTATGGGTTTGATTAGGTAATCAAGAGAACACAGTACGAAAAGTCTATTTGGTTTTTGGCTATTTTTCTTCTCACTGTAAGCTCCTTTGATACCAAGAGCTCTTTGTAGAATCTCTTTCATACCTTGCCAAAAATGTCTCATCTGGCAAGGTGAATGTGCTTTTCAATACCACAATAATTACGACAGTGATGACATACTGTCTACAACCCGCAGCTTGCAGACACAAAACAGGGATTTGGAAGAGACTTCTGTAACTTATAGTCCACTTCTCAAAGCTTAGATCAAAGATACTGAAAATGAGATAAGCTGAAAGAGACACCATCTATAATTTGGAGTAAAAACCTTCTGAGTGAGAACAGAGGAGGTGAAACAAAAATCTGAAGAATACAAAAAATGGCATTGGGGTATGAGTAAATTTTATGTCTCACCCACAACATGAAATGGCTTTTTAGTAAAGTCAGCAGTACCAACAATAAATCCAGGCCAAGCAGATCAAAAGGAAGAGTATCCAGATAGTAGTGTGTTGCATGAATCAGCAAAATTTATAGGGGATGACTGGAACAAAGACTACCGTTGTATTTTTCCTGTCAGAAATCTATGATGCAGGAATAGCCGTATCGTAGCAGTAAGGTTGCAACGAAAAATATCAAGCGTATAGCTATCAGTTTCTGTTTTGCCTCTTAAAAAAATTAATTACAAATACAAATTGTTCATTATCCATATTGTGGTTATTTGCCCAAAAAAGAAAATCTG
The DNA here is from genome assembly GCF_000690535.1 of Cariama cristata. NCBI lineage: Eukaryota > Metazoa > Chordata > Aves > Cariamiformes > Cariamidae > Cariama > Cariama cristata. The sequence continues at coordinate 9,312 of NW_009637333.1, read as the reverse complement.
TGCAGCTATTATAAACACATTTTTAAAGTAGTCAGTCATTATGCTAATAACTTTCATGTGCAGAGTATATGACTCACAGAAAGTGCAGGTGTGCAGGAAGCACCTCAATGATTAGACAATATTAAGACAGCGAATTGAGACCCAAGTATATTTTCATTGCATTCCCAACTACTTTACGTATAACAACTTTTATTAAAAACCCATCTTTCTCAAAAGGAAAGGTTCAATAGCATTTATACCTCTGTAAGAACTTCTCGTGGCTTTGTTAATGACCATTACAAGTATATCTGACAGTCCAGCACATCCTGTCCACAGAGATCAGTATATTCTGATTAGGTGTAGTTGAGTACTTCACTGAGCTCCTCCAGCTACATATTCACTATTAATCTAAACAGGGTGAGACCACAGGCCTGAACACTGGTGTACGATGCCATAACGTGGCATATCTGCATAAAGGTACCAGTTCTTAGCAAAATCTAACTACTATCACATGTAACATCTAAGTCCTCAATCCTCTGCATATATTGTCTCTCTCTTTCTGTTTCTAGAGAGCCTCAGAGCTGTTGATTTTCATATTCCAGATGTTGACTGGACTGAAAAACCTCAAAGACTTTCTACTGATCAGAGGTTGGCTGAAAACGTCCATTATCAGGAAGAAAATAATCTTCTGCAAGGAGTTAAAACTTTGCAGCTTCTAGCACCAACACACAATTATGTGATGACTTTTATGCAGGGTCTGGTATTGCAGCTGTAAATCACAAGGTGAAACTTGCCCCGTTCCTGAGACAGAAGCTCCTCAGGGATCAATCAGAGATGACAGAGTCAGCTCCAACATGAAGTCATCACAAACTTCATCTCCTCCTCTCTAACTGCAAAGAAGACTTACCACTTTCTCTAAACATATACCAGTTCTCAATCAGATACAACTACTTTAAATTACATTCATCCTTAAGTAGACTTCAGCGAAAAGAATGACTTGTTTTTAAAAGAATCAGCCTCATTTAACTCGTTCCTGTAAGGTGCTCAGTCACCATGCTGATGACATTAAGGACCGGCACACCACTACAGGAAATTCTTACACACAGTGGAAACTCTCTGGAGAACGGTGCATGTTTGTGTCTCGTATTTGCACACTATCTAAACAACTCTGGAATCTTAACTAAACACAAATAAATAAAATCACAGCACTTTGCAGCTGAGGATGGTTGGAACTCTCCAGTTCTGCATATCTGAGTAAAAATGATTGTGAATATTTTTCACATCTCACTCAATCACCTGGTTATGACATCCCATTTCTTTTCCAAGTTGCTTATGGGCCCTTGTCAGTTCCTATCTACCCACTTTGAAATGGATGTGATGATGCATTACTTCGGACTAGATTAGTACTTACAGTATCTTACAACGTCTATCATCTGTATTATAGTTTAATAGGATTGTTAGTCTTATACCTAAAGCATGACATTTTAAATCACATCACCATTTTATTATTAAGCACAGAAATGATAGCCATGTCCTGAAATGACCATCAATGTGAGGTTGACTCAGTTATCTCCAAGGGATGACTTTACAGCTTTGAGAACTGACAGATTGCTATGTCCTGAAATTCATGCAGGGCACAGTATTGCGGCAGTAAATCACAAGGGCAACTCATACAATGGCCAGCACCCTTTGGAATAATCTTTATGTTCCTGTTGTGTTCAATAAGCCTCTTAGTTGAAAGATTACACATGATGAGTTTTTTTGTTTTCTCCAGGACTGGTAAAGGATAGATCCTGTGCCTTTGACAGCTGCTTACTAAAATTTAAACAAGACTTTTTGTTGGGCATTTATCTGTACTTGGACCCCTCCAAGGACTCTATAGGACAAGTAACTCTAATCCAAAGAGTCAATTTGTCTTTTGTGATTTGCTTCAGGCGTATTTAAATCTGAACTGCTAATCTAAACTCTTGGAAGCACTACATCAATTAAAATAAATAAATCAACTCATTACAGCTGGACTGTACTAATATTTAGGCAATTTATTACATTTTCTGCTTTGTGTGACAGACTCTGCTCCTGCTAACTGGGTCTATTCAGAAATCACGGTGAAAGAGTAGATTGTACCACAGTCATGGGGGAAGTGCTTTTCTGCCTGAGACATACTGAAATGTTACTTTGAAGTTTATGGCTTCCATTGCAGTCCCAATCTGTGCAGAGTAAAACATAACTGCACACATTTCAGAATCCCCCTTCTCTTGACCCCTAGCTACCTACTAGAATAAGGAGAGCAACACCTAGGAGCTTCAGCCCGCTGCCCTTCTAATCCCATCCATGAAAAAGTGCATCTGCTTTACATTAATTCCTTATTGATTGCTTAAGGCCTGAAAATTGTTACCGCTGCTCCCAGATGGGAGAGGTTTTAAGCATATCGCTTAAAAAGAAGCCTTTTTGCTGAGAAGAATAAGATGACACAGTAACATTTTTGACGATTCGCTGGGTGGCCCAACTAGAAGTATCTCAAGGGACCAAAGCTTGCTTCAGCCCATCCAGCAGTAATTTTATTGGAAAATCTAATTTTCTACCTAGAAATACAACTGTGCTCACTTTGATCTCCATCTCATTTTTCAGAACAGCCATTCTGGATTTCCAGTGATGCATTCATGGATTTTTGACTTATTACATTGCTTATTCTTCTGAACTTTACTCAGGAGATGGAATACAGACTTGCATGACCACCTGCCAACACAAAACGCTGACTATCCTTATCTCCAAAAGCCCAATATATTTGTTGGTTTGTTTGGGGATTTTTTTTGAATATGGAGTCTTAAGGACCATGACTATTAGACAACTTCTTACAGATCATATATGCAACCCGTATGTATCCTGAGAATCCTGTTGGTCTTGTTAATTTGGCGTTCACTTTCTTTGCCTCTATGTTCTCTTCCTCTCAGTGGATGAAGTGGGCTACAGTGACCCTTGGTCTTTTTTACAGCATTTTTCATTTTGACTTTCAGAATTTTTTTACTTAATAGGGAAATGATAAAGCGGTTATGAAATTCGAGGCTGCATCAAGCAGGCTTCAAGAAATAAATAAGCATTAGGTTCATAATGCTTTGAACTTAGAAACAAAGTATATACTTGGATTTTTAATTTTGTTTTTCTAAGAAGGTCAGCAAATCGCAGGACAGTTCAAGAAGACAACATCCAGTAATAAAACTTACAGTGTAAAATTAACCAGCACTTTTAGCAGAGCAAAAGTGTTCTTTACAAAACAAGTTATTATGTCAGCATGCATCATTTTGTGAGGACGGAAAGGTAATTTCCTCCCCAAAATAATGTTCTAGTTTTATATCATACCTACTCAACATCTAAGTCATACAAATTCGTACACTCATACCTACTGTGGTAACACAGATACAGAGTTTTAAAGGAAAAGTTCAACAAGATTACCCTCCAACTAGGGAAGGAAAAGCCTCATGTTACTGAAGCTGGGAAGTTTATTTTAACTTCTTCCAGCTTTCATTAATTACTTCTGCTCTATAGAATGTTAAACAGTTTCTCAGACTGCATCCAGTGACTTGTTTGCCTATCCCCAAATACATAAATTCTGATCAAGTACAGATGAGTTGATATTTTCCAGAGTGGAAGTGTAGTTCTTCATAACAATTCCCTTCCTCCAACACAACAATAAATGACTGTGTACTCTGTACCTAGCTTGATTGAGGTCCTGAGGAAAAAAAGCAGATCCTTTAAGTCTTTTCTTTCAAAATTGAATTTCACCTCAATAATGTCCTCATTCAATCAGAGACTATCAAAACAGTATTGCCTCCTTGCCACATTGTAGTCTGCTTTCCTCTTAGGAAGGCAACAGACTCATCAAAGCCAATAGGCAGAACTTTATTTTAAAAAGCTAGAATGATTTTTTTCCCACAAGTTTTCTACAAAATGAATGGCATGTAAAAAAACAAGTTAAGTCATTCAGAATTCAAGTCCTGTTTTCATAGAATCATAGAATCATTTAAGGCTGGAAAAGACCTTTAAGATCACTGAGTTCAACCGTTAACCTAGCACGACCAAGTCCACCACTAAACCATGTCCCTGAGCGCCACATCTACACGTCTTTTAAATGCCTCCAGGGACAGTGACTCTACCACTTCCCTGGGCAGCCTGTTCCAACCCTTCATAACCCTTTCAGTGAGGAAATTTTCCCTAACATCCAATCTAAACCTCCTCTGGTACAACTTGAGGCCATTTCCTCTTGTCCTATCACTCGTTACTAGGGAGAAGAGACCGACCCCCACCTGGATACAACCTCCTTTCAGGTCGTTGTAGAGAGCGATCAGGTCTCCCCTCAGCCTCCTCTTCTCCAGGATAAACACACCCAGATCCCTCAGCCGCACCCCATCAGACTTGTGCTCCAGACCCTTCACCACCTTCGTTGCCCTTCTCTGGACTCGCTCCAGCACCTCAAGGTCTTTCTTGTAGTGAGGGGCCCAGAACTGAACGCAGGACTAAAGGTGCGGCCTCCCCAGTGCCGAGTACAGGGGGACGATCCCTGCCCTGGTCCTGCGGTCCACATGATTGCTGACATAAGCCAGGATGCTTGTAATTTAGAAGGACTTAGAAGCCTGCTTTGTATGCAAACTTTGTGTGATTTAGGATCTTAAATTTCTTGATCCTGGATAAACAAAAGAACCATACTGGAATTAATGACATCCAAGATGGATGTACTTTCTTGTATGATGTACAGGAAAAATTAGGTAACTAAGAAGAATGGTACCCACAGTGCTGTACCCTTTAGTACCTTTTAGCTGTCCTCTTGGAAAGGGTGAAAACAGAGCTTTTCATAAACCCTGATGCTCTCCAACATGTAGGCGCCATTGTTCACGCTGCAGGAAGGCAAGTCTGGCTCTCAGCACTGAGAACTCTCTGGTGGCACGTTACTTCTGTAAAAATTCTGCAGGAGGTCAAGTCTTTCTTTTAAAAAGAAAAGTAGTTCTTTCACTCTTTTTATCCAGCATTTCATTCATCCAAGATGCAAGACACTGACTTCCAGCTTTTCCCCTGCTTTTAGGGATTTAAAGCTTGATTTCCGATGTTCCCTGCTCAAGTGGATACCACAACACTGGGCTGCAACAGATTCTGCAGAAGGAAAACACTCTCACTCCTCTTCATATTGCACTGTGCATGGAAATAGAAATAGTACATGTACTAACCACTGATTCAGCCACACAGTTATTGACTAGAGCTACAACTGATGTAGTAATCTCACTTGTAATTATACTCCACTACTACACACAATAAGACTATGCAAACATAAGACCAATCACTTGCATTAGAGACTTTTTACCCCTTAGAAAATAAAGAATTGAAACCTGAGTGAAATGAATAAAACAAAATAAAAATTACTTTTTTTTTCTTGTTGCTTTGTGTTGTTTTTAGCACAAACAAACTACTTCTGCCGCTTTTTCCAAAATGGCAACTCATAATAGGTACCTCAAGAGAAATAAGTTAGAAGAGCTCCAAACGACTTTTGGGATTTATTTGTTCAGGATGTTTGCATCAAGGGTGGCCTTACAAGAAACTGAAATGGCTGTTCATGGAAAGTGAAAAATGACCAAAGTATTGTGCCTTCTAATTTATTTGATAGATGCACTCAAACTCAACAACAGTGTTTCAGTGATTCTCTGCTTTTTTTTTTCCTTTTTCTCTGAGCTACAGTGTCCACGTTTAAATTTGGAAAAATTTATCTTGCAATGAAACACAGGTCCCTTCTGCATCTCCCTTGTGGCCTGATTTACACAACCTTGACTTACTTTCTCACGTTTATAATCCTTTTTATTTGCATACCATCTAGTTAACTGATGCAGTTTTGTCAAAATACTTGGAAATCCCAATTTCCAAAATTCACTTTCAGTTTGAAAGAACTTATTCTTTTATGATTATTGATAATTAAATAAAATTAAAACAACTTGGTAAGCTTTTACATACCTGAGCAATTTTGGCAATAAACGCAAACCAAGCCAAAACAAACCTGGTTCTGAAGCTGTTTTTTGCAATGACATGCAAACAGATAATAAAAATGGAGTTATCTATTCTTAAAATAAGATTGGTTTTAAAAGAAACAACCATACGTTTTGACTCTGCATGTCAGTTAAATAGTACAGGACAGTATTTGTCCAAAAAGCAGAATGATTGATGGTGACTGGTTGGTAAAATAGAAAGAAATATAGTTTGAATTTAAATGTCTTCTATTTTAAATGTATTATTTTCTCAGCATGTGTGAGGACTGGTATACTCACGCAAAGTCATGATAAAGACAAGTGCATGGGCTATGTGTGATTGCAGAAATCCAGTGTTGAGTGAAATGGTGCAGCATCAGACTTTGACAATTTATTTTTAAAATACCCAAATGTGCACAGTTCCGAGTGTATACTTGCTTGTTTTACAGTTTAGTCCTCAGAAAGATTGATAAATAGTGTTAATAACTTGGGTTTTTTGAGATTTTTTTGAAAAAAAAAAACAAACCCTAAGAAAGGAAACTGGGAAAAGCTGTGTGATTTTAATACAGGGAAAGTTTTTTTTAATTAAAAAACTAAAATACTTCAGTACAGTACAGGGATTTATATATTGCCCCAAAATAAGACTCACTTTTGGTATATCTAGATGGGTTTTTTTTAACTTCAGCTTTCTAAAAATGTGAATGTCTGAAGTTGAAAGGGTGCACAGTAAGAGACAACAATCAGGGACTGGAAAGTTCAAGTAAAAGATAACAGGATATGGGGTTTCTAACCTTAAAGTTGCTGTGTCCCCATTCAGACAAATAATTTGCATCTGACAGACATCTGGTGATCAGAAGAATTGGTGGTAGTACATTATCTAAAGGATTATTAATATTTTCATTACAGAAACTCACTAATTGGCACAGAAGAGTTGGAGAACAGTATGAACACCAAGGCTACAGCTAAAGCACCTTGTTAGGAACTGATATGTAATGTGATGTACTCCACTTGGACAGATTTACTGATTTTTAAGAAATATATAAATGTAGTTTTACTACATTGCATAGGGTAGTACAGTAGTATGTTTGCAAGAGTGTCCTCAGGATACTAATGTATTCTTATGATACTAACGTATAAGAAGTATCTACTTATCTAATTTCACTTAACAAACATTGCACTCTTTATGATTTCAGATGTTGCATTCCACAGATTTTTACACCGTACCAAGAGCTACAAAACAACAGCAGGTAGTCAAAGAGATCTATTAGTTGTCTATGAGTAACAGCACTTACAACAACTGTAGAAGCTATTAAAATGCAGGCAACCATAATTTCATCAAGAAAAAACCCCAGGTCTGTACGGAGAAAGAACATTTTTAATCTCTAGTCTTCTATTTTATTGTCCTGGAGCCATTATACTGCATCTCCCTCTTCTAGTGATTGCTACACTCTCCAAGAGCTCTATAGGTCAAACTCAAGGTACCGTATTTCACAACAAGATCAATTTTCTCAACATTTTTGTTACAGTTTAAAGAGGTACACAAACTCTGCACCTTTAATAAAATATAACTGATCTTATTGTTTTAAAAATGAGCATATCTGAGAACAACATTGACCTATTTATCTGACGAAGAAGTATTCACATGAATTTCCCAGTGACTTTAATACCACCACTGCTAAAGAAGTTAAAGATGGAAAAAAAATATGTGCTTCATCCAGCCCATCTGATTATACAAGTAAAACTATTTCTTTTAGTATTTGCTACTATCTTTTTCCCTTCTGTATTTATTTTCTACATTTACGTTTTTTTCCAAAACTGTATTACTAAAAAAGAAAATACACGCTTTAAATTTTAGTTCTTTGATCTTGCAGACTGATGCCTTACACTGTTACTCATGCACATTGCTGGCTGCAGAGGAGCTCTGCACAATATAAAGTCCTTATAAACAGACGTGCTGGAAGAAATGGACCACATTTTTCTGTGCTGTAGCTATAGATAACATATATGCATATCCGCATCAGAATGTAAACCTGTATCCCTATACCCAAGCAAAGATTTACTGGAAATGTTAAGGCAGTTGGAGAGTCATAAACCCTCCTCCTTCCAAAAGCAATTGATAACAGGACATTCACACGCTGCCTCCGGGGAAGCAATTGCTGCTGCTGTCTGCAGATGGCCTGGGTCCAAGGCACAGCTTCAGGCAGCTTTGTCTATAACACTATACACATGGGGGGGATATATATGCATTTCTATGTGTATGAAAATCTAGGTTCATGTATATATTTGAGTCTCCCTTAAATACGCAAAAAGCACAGGCATGTTGCTGGACAGGTGCTTCTGCACCCAATACATGAGATAATTCATCTAGCACAAACCTTTTTTCTTCCTATGTATAACTGAAGTTCAGAGTTGCAAATGCACTGAACTTAATGAGGGAAAAAAGATGATAGGCATCTAAGACGACTTTTCAGGTCTTTTACTGTACCAAATACAAACCCTCTCTTTCAGTTACCCTGAGTAACCATGAAGTGTATGGATAGAGGCCACTGGTTAAAAGGCCCATCAGCCAGAGCACGAAAGACAACGGCGCTGTGTAGTTTGTCTTTGATTTTAAGTCCAGTTGCAAAATATGTATCTTTGCAGTTTCATGCAGAAGTATTTTTTGCAAAATGACAACGTACAAATGTACCAAAGACAAGAACATAGACAAACTCTGAGGAAAGCTTCCTGCAACGGGAAGTATTTTTTAAATACATGCCCTTAAATTCCAGTAAAACTAAAACTATTTTGGAACAATCCATAAAAGTTTTCAATTAATATAAAACAGTTCCTAAACTGTGCATTTTACTGTATTACGGAAGTTCATGTTTTAGCTACAGTGAAAATTCCTGACAAATAAAGACAATACACAAAACAGAAGTACTCTGTTAGCTGTACATGAAATCTATTGATATAAAGAGCACTCTCTTTATCTACTATAATAAAAAGTCACTAATCTGAGTTCACCAAAAGGTTAGACTGAAAAACACATGAGTAAGACTGGTGTGCTGGAGGCAAGGCTGGTGTGATAATGTTAAGTGCCATGGTATCTTATCACCCAGACCCTTTCCTGAAACCAGAGCTCAAGGTTGCTGCAATTGCCTGGCACGCCTGAAGTCTCCGTGCTCACCAGTCTGCAAGAAATAGCACCCTGTACTGAGCTGTTCTCACTACCACCGTGTTTGTATGTGTCTGGCTCCCCGGGAACCCACCGGTCATGATGAACCTTGTAGTCCAAAATTATTTAATGTTTTATTACCTCAGTGGACTAAATCTGGATAAGAAACTTTGA
>NW_009637332.1:0-464 GCF_000690535.1 Cariama cristata | reverse complement strand
CTAAAGAAGCATGAGAGATGTGTATGACTGGTATTGCTTCAAAAGCTAATTCTGAGCAACTTTATGATGAAATCTGGACACCTTTCAGAAGAACATTCTATGACCCATGAACATATCACAATTCTGGATATTGCCAAAATCCTAAATGACATCTGGGTTTCACTCACTGGAAACAGGGAATGCAGATGTGCCTGCGAGACCAATGACTGCATCGGAACGGGCCTGAATACAAAAACCTATGCAAGCTCCGATCCTTTACCGACCGAAAGGCTGATGAAAATAAAGATGATATCCAAGCTCTGTTCAATAAAGGAAAATGGGAAACACAATGTTGTTTGAACTTAGACATTTCGGTGGGATTAACTGCCTTACTGTTACATGGACTCAGATAGTCTAGCAGTCGTCAAGTCTCTGCACAGTCAATGAACAAATCGGCTCATCGGAAATTGTCTTCCAAAGGCATA
>NW_009637331.1:470-15799 GCF_000690535.1 Cariama cristata | reverse complement strand
AGACTGAAGCAAAGAAGGCATTCAGTAACACTGTCCTCTCTGTATCCTCCGTCACCAGAGCACCCACCTCATTCAACAGTGGGCCCACATTTTCTCTAGTCTTCTTTTTGCTACCGATGTACTTGAAGAAGCCCTTCTTGTTGTCCTTGACATCCCTTGCCAGATTTAATGCCAAGTGGACCTTAGCCTTCCTCGTCGCATCCCTGCACGCTCCGACAACGTTCCTATATTCCTCCCAAGATGCCTGTCCCTTTTTCCACATTCCATAAACCTCCTTCTTCCATTTGAGTTTTGCCAGAAGCTTTTTTCACTGCTTTGTTCCCTATGGCTCTTTCAGTGAACTAAATTTAAATTGAAATTATAAGAATGAAGAATTCATTCAACCTATAGTTGTACTTTGCAATCATATTTTAGTGATCATTTTAACAGATCAAGAGCTGAATACATTTTTATTTTCAGTACTTTTTCCTGTGCTATTTTTCACATGCATACACCATGCTCTATTGCAATTTTGTAATGTCTTCTCTTCGTGTCTCTTCATTTGGAATACCACTAAGTATCATTCTGTAGATTAATTTTTCTTAAAAATAACTTTTATACATATATAATTACAAGTCAAGTGGGTTTTTTTATTTTAATGTCATTATGAATTACACTTGTAGTTTACTTAAACATCTTGATAATCCATTTAAATATGTGGTGTTTAAAAATGTAGTTCTCTTAAAAAGATTTCCCCATCTCATGAACTGCTGGGCCTCCTAGCACTGGGTATTACAAAGGGAAAATATTTTATGCAAAGGCAAAGGAAATAGGAATTGTACAAGTTTTTTCACAGGGTTGTCAGATATTTAAAGTTCTACGTTCAGTCTTTTGGAAAGTTTAATTGTTCCTTTATGAGGTTAAAGATATTCAATTATTATCCATATATTTGGTTTTTAATAGCAGTCAAGCAAAATCCTTTTAAAACTGGAAATCAGGCTACTGCTGAATCATTTTCTCTAAATATTAGGAAGGAATCCTGTATGTGCTTAACTTTTCCACTCAAAAGTGTTATGCACTATGGCCTTGAAACTGGAAATGACAAGGACTGGGCACAAAATAATGAGGAAAATATAGATTTTAAATTGTTTGTTATGTTAATAGATATGCTGCCATGGGGGTATACTGCTTTTCTCTGAAGACAGAAATTATTAATGGGATGTTATCTCTCTTTTCTGAATTTGCAAATTAAAAAAATGTGGTACTGTGTTACTGATGTTCTTCCTCCATACTTCAATCAGAGTTAGCGTTGCATTTAATTTCATAATAGTCATTGAAATATTTTTGGAATCGCTATGAAGCTGCAGTTTATAGTACACGAATAGTGAAAGGTGTTTATATGTTAATAAGAACAATACTCACATTCTGGAGAGATTTTTTGTTTCTTCTAGCAGAAGACTAATCCTTAGCTGTGTTTTCTTTTTTGGTTTTGATGGGTTTTTTCCTCCCTATGAGTGAGGATGTTTTCATATCTAGGTTGAACAGAGCTGTCGTTCCAGCCTTGCTGAACGAACACGAACTGCCAAAATAGATCACATTCAGTCTTTTGCGTTTCCAAAGGTACTGTTTAATACAACTGAATGACGGATGAAAATATGTCAGGACTGTCCCTGAAAGTTTTCTGGAACGTCTTTTCGTAGACTGGAACGTCATTCTTTAATTAACTAGTTACACTGAGTATTTCAGGTCCCTGTATTTTGTTGATTGTCCTCACCAAAATCTAGTTGCTATGGAGTAGATTTAAATAAAAAGGTGGTTTTGTTGCATAAATTAGTAATTTTGCTAGTCTTTGCCTTAATTGTTTAGTAGATGAACTGTTCCTCACTTTTAAGAAATAATCAACTGGCAGTGAGATATTGTTTCTTCATAGTCCTTTTTTCTGCGGGTTCCTTGCTATTAAGTCCCAGCACACCCACAGTATCTGGCTCTAAAAACCTGCTTGTCCTGCCACGTTCTTTAATACATCATCTGCAGTTGTCAGTACCTGTATGTGTAAATTATAGCTGTCAGACTGTTAATTTTATTTTTCAGTTGGTAGATACCATCAGTTTCCATAGGTGCAGCGTTACAAACAGATGAATACAAAGGTTTTAAGCCGTGGACGTTGTGCTATAGATTCCCTCCATGTCTTTATTTATCTTTATTTCTTGGTTAGCACTACGTGTATACTTCTTATCCACTACTTGTTAAATACACACAACTGTTTTCTTCTTTTGATGAGTAAGACTCTTTCAGCTTTCTTTAATTCCCAGTTAGCTTTTCTCTAGCTAATGGTATCATTAATGCCTAAAGTAGTGCTGTATCTCAGAAGGCTGAAATCATCATGAAGTGAGCAAGTGAAACTCAAGCTCCTTACATTTGTATAGTTTTTAATGCAAATGTGCTAAGATTTCTTCCAACTGGGCATGTTTAGTCTGAGCACTTCCTCGTCCGAACCACGTGCTAATGGAGACTGTATGGAAATCAGTGTTATGCCTGAGAAAATGCTCTTTATTGTGTATTAGGCTGCATTTACTGCACTGTAACTCCCTCAGCAGGCCACATTTGAGTTTCAATAGGAAAATATTCAGGAAACGCTTTCACCTCATCCTGTTTTCCCTTATTAGAGATTTAGACCGCAGACTGAATCCCAGGGCTTCAGCCTTACCTCCCTGGAGTATTACTCCTACCACCTTATACTGGTGGTGAAAAACCCACCTATCTTTTGGTCCTGCTGGTGCAGCAGAAGGGAGAAACAGGGAACGTAGTACTGCTCGTTTCCCATTTTCATTCGGAGTCCCCTCCTGACTTCACACCCCATCTTGTCCATCTCCCTGAAATGCTGAGAAAGGGGAGGTCAGACGTCACTCAACCAGCCTACGGATCAAGCAGTCTGGACACCTGAGAATTAATGTTTCTGGGAAAATGGCAGTAAGAATGTCTGTATAAATAAAAATTGCATTGTATTTCAGTGTTGCTTACAAGCTCACGAGTTTGACTGACAATCTTTGTATTTATTTCTTTTGGCTATACATAGTTCAAGTCAGTATTTATCAAAGGTCTTTCTTGCTATATGCTACTTCTCTATACTCTCAGAAGTAAAGGGACCATTGTTAAATCACTGCTTTTTGCTAAAAGATAAAAGATCATTTTATTAATTTTTCATGATTACAAGTGGATGCATTCTCCTCTTAATGAAACCCCACCTGCCAATGAAAAGGACAGTTACTGCATATATTTTTCTGCTTGAAATTTGATCAAATGATCAAGGAAGGATTTTGAAGGTGTTTCTGCAGCTTATTATGAATTCTATGCAATGCAAAGTCTCAACTTTATTTTTATCTCCGAAGTATATGTCTGATACAAAATTCCCTTTTGGCAAGGAGAAGAGATTTTAGGCTTCCACAAATCCAAATTCTTTTGCTTATGGCTATGTCCCAGTTGAAGCGTTAGATTTTCCTTGGAGATCTTTCACAACCAGGAACATGATTCTTTCGGCAGGGTATGGTGCACATCAGCTTCCTGTTTCAACTGGTTAATTCTCCGGAGATGCTAAGAAATGTGTTGTTCAGCCTGGCAGTACTAATCCAAAGAGACGTAAAAGGGAAGAATGAGGCCCATACATTTGTACGCATGAAAGTGTAGAAGCTGGTGCATTGAGATTTGGTTAATCAGTTAAGGTTTTATTTTTATAATAAAGCAGAAACTTGAATATTTCAAAATCATATAACACCATATAATGTATTTTGGTAGTCTCTCGTTGACACAGTGAATTTCTTTCCTTTGGGATGCGAGAGGAAAGTAAATCAACATATTATTCTCAAACAGTCTTATACTTTGTTGTCATTCCTTGTTCAGAAGAATGGGAGAAACAAAATCAACAGTACTTTGTTCTTTGCACCTACAGCTAACAGTAAATAACAGCAATTAAAAATTCAATTGTGTGAACTAACTACTGTTCCTTCATTTAAAAGCAAGTGCTGTACTTTTTGTCTAGACTGAAAAGAAGCAGAGTCCTTTAGCCCCATTTTTTTCTCATGTTAAATAGTCATCTGTGTTAATAAGCAATGAAATACCTCAATTCATGGACATCATCTCTGTCTATCCTTCCAGGGGTCACAAGCGCAAACTGGATGAAGATGATGCTGCCAGTGAATCCAGTAAAGAATCTAGCAATGAAGATGAGGAAGGAAGCAGTTCTGAAGCAGATGAAATGGCAGCAGCGCTTGAAGCTGAATTGAACGACTTCATGTGACATCCACGCAGAAGACAGAATTTGTAATTATATTTTACTTCTCATAAACAGATCGGACTTCAGATGAGTCCCTTATGTCAGTACTCAATGTTTTTCCAAAATGTGTGTGTATATTTTGCAAAGCAACACAAGAGGTGACATGTTATTTTACAAAATCGGAAATAGATGTTTTTAAGGTGTTTTACTAAAGGAAAATATACTTTTTTAAACAAAAAAAGTATTAAATGGGACTTGGTGTGCTATGCCAAAGACATGTTAGAGGCTCTGCAGAACCTTCACATACAGGACAGTGATACAAAGATTTGTGATTAAACATACAGCAACTTTTTAAAAATACTGCAGTCTGTGGTTTATGGGTAGCGGTCTTCAAAAACCAGGAGGAGATAAAGGAGATGGAATTGTCTGGGTAGTACAGCAGGAACCTGATGAACTGGTCATCCTTTTCCACAAATAAATGCTATGAAATATAAAAGGATTTTTAAAATAAAAAAGAACGATTTATATTTGTATAGAAACAGAGAATGTGATATGCAAGCTTTGTGAACTCTGCACTTGACCCACCTGTCATTTGCTTCTAAGAGAATACATAATGATCAAAACTCATATTTTTAAGTTACTTTGTGGAATAGTTGGGTTCTTTAGGGACATCATTTAGATTTTTAACTTCTCCTCTCTGTAACCGGAAATTTAGCACAGCATACTGTGTGATCCTGTACTGCCATAAGAAGCATATTCACCCATTCGTGTTGTCTTGGAAAGAACGAGTGCTACTTCAGTCTAGATAGGATTTAATTTCTTTGAGAAGAGATCTGATGTAAAGTTTTTGTATATTCTATTTCATATTTGACCCACAAAACAGATTTTCTTTCATTTAATAAAAATTCATTTTGTACACCTCGTTTCCCTTTCCTGTTCATTTGCTTCCATCAAATACAAGGCGCCTTTCCGTATTATCTTTCCTTTACTCTGCATGAAAATAATGAAAAAGATTGAAAGCCAGTCCAAATTTATGGATTCAGGTAGGTAACTGAGACAGAGAAGAGAAACACTGGCTTAGAAGATTCCCTTTTCTTTGGCACATGAACTCTTACATTCTGACATTTTCTCAGGTCTCTTCGACTGGCCTCTGAAGATACCGTAAGAGTTATTGCTCTGGTATTGAATTTCTGAGGCTAGAACCATGGTTTATTCTCAATTGTTAGCAACTGGAGAGACAAATCCTCTTAAAACATGTTCACAAAAGAAGACTCATTAATTCAGATGTCATGGTTAAAAGGAAGTACTTTCTGGTGCAGAAATACTTCATTTTGCCACTTAGCAGTAAAACAGACAGAATATTTCAATAGAATCTCAGCTGGTTTACAAAAAAACAGCCTAGTTTTCAAAGCTTCGTAATGGCAATGAAAGGAAGAGTGAGAAAATAGGAGCATCTTCTCAGATTAATACTGCTTTTCCACCTCAGAGTGCAAAGTCAGCATCCACAAGACAAAAATAGTCTTTTCTATGGGAAAATGTTAAACTTCCCGGACATTTACACAGGTACCACATAGCTGAAGTCTACAGTGACCTGCCTGCTGTAGCAGCAGGATGTCTCCAAGTGAGTTGCATTGTATAAGAGAAGAAAAACACTAATGCTTATAAAATGGGAAGTCAAAATAGGTTTTTTTTCAGCAGCTTAAATGCAGCCTCCCCAGCTATCAGAGGATGACTCCTTGCAATTAAATATTAAGATGCCAGGGGTTGTGGGGTACATTTTGTGTTTTCTTAAAGTAAACCCAGTTGAAATAATTTTAAATAATACTCACTTTTTGGGTCACTGTGATGCTGCAAATGACTTGACAGCACAAATCTCAGCAGAGACTCGTTCTGGCTGATGATCTCTGCCAGTCACGCAGCTCTGGGGCAGCATTCAAGTTCTGAATGTAAACACAGCCAGCAAAACTGGGTAGGTTGCTGTTAGCTCAGCAATGTTCTGCTTTGGTTCAAGCTGCTTGTTGGATGCCATGTCCCCGGCACGGCAGCTGTCTTACGGTGCTTGTGGAGTGATTCCATCCATGTAAAGTTGGAGAAGCTTTTTGGTGTGAAAGTCTGTATCCTCTTCCCAGTTCTATTTTATGGCTGACGCTTTTCGGTTTAACTGGTTGTGTGTGTGTGCGTCTGGGCAGGAGTCCTAAAAGCGATCCACTAGACCCAATATCATCTGGACCCCCGTGTAAACACCGAGCGAGGGCTCTCCACCAGACTGAGAGCTGCATCTATCCAGGGCTCCGGTGCCAGCGAAGACTCCTCTGCCTACATGGGAGCTGCAAAAACCTGCAATTGGTACTGCAAACAGCGGGCCCAGGAGCAGGCGGCACGCTGCCAGAATTAAAGCCAAGCAGGTCTCTAACAATCGTTAGGACACAGACCATTCTTATTTTGATGATAATTATTCAGGTAGCTCTAACGAGCCCTGCTCTCCAATCTTTGGGGTGGGGGGACCCTAGTATGGGGTGTCTTGACAAGCACCAGCCGATTGCTCACTGCCAGAGCAACCCAGAAGGCACTGAGCCTGCTTTCTGTCCTGAAGTAGACTCTGGCTCATTCAGATTGCTCTATCAAGTAAACTCGTCTCTCTGCATGGGCAGGAGAGAGAAATGGAAACTGAAAATGTAATAGATGGTAAATTAAATGCCCTGGCTAACCTGCCAGCCAGAAGCCTTTTGATGTATGAGGTTGTCACTCACCCCCACCAACTTAGGCTTTTTTTCAAGATGAAGAAGCATCCTAGGAAAGGCTATAACAAATGTGCTTTGTGAAATGGCTTTTAACTCTTTGTTAAGTGACCCACCTCTCTTGACTAGTTGTTTTATCCTATCTTCTTGACCTACTTCTGTACGTTAGGTAGCTAGCAAGGACTTGCTGCCGGGAAGGCCCCTCTCAGAGCAGAAGCAAAGACCAGACTCCTGCTGAGGCTGTTGAACTTACCGGGCAGTGCTGGTTTCTGAAGGGGTACCAGGCATGGAAGCGAGCACAGGAGGGACGTACAGCGCACATTGCTTCATTAAGCTTTCTGAGCCTGTGCTATCGCTGCTGTCCAGGAAAGACGACTCCTAAGATCTGATGGCTGTTTAAAAACAGGTAAGAGCAGTCATTTCAATTTAAAGACCAGCAGTTTTACTTTACCTGTCTCGATTTGCCCTCAGCAGTTCTTAAGAGAATGGGAAGACATCGCAGCTTTGTGTAGGGGATGTAGTGCGACCTATGATAAAAGCAAAAAGCATTGAGTAGTGGCCAAGCTTTTCTCTTTGTGCATGTGCTGGGGAGGGGGGAAGATGAGGGAACAGCTTAGCGCTGAGATGTGAAAAACTCCAAGCATGCAAATACTTTCACTGTTGAGTTTTTGTCCATATGTGGAGTGGGCCCTCGAGTCTTCTCACTGTTAGATAGTAACATCCTCTGCGGAGGGTGGAAAGTCTCAAGTTTCCTTCTTGGCACTACTGCTTGCAGAATAGGCGACTGTCTTACAAGCGTGAAAATCCACACACACAAACCTGGAGCTGTACCTAAAGATTTCTCAACTCTACCTAATTTTATGACAGTGAACATTGCAGTAGATGACAAGTTGGAGAATGAATATATAGTGGTCCTGTTAAGGAAGTGGATCTCTTCATGTAGCTGAAAATTCAGCATGAGAAGTCTCCCATAAATTATTAAATCAGGCTTAGCCAAAAGGAAAACATTCATGAAT
Organism: Cariama cristata; assembly: GCF_000690535.1. Classification (NCBI taxonomy): domain Eukaryota; kingdom Metazoa; phylum Chordata; class Aves; order Cariamiformes; family Cariamidae; genus Cariama; species Cariama cristata. The sequence continues at coordinate 7,796 of NW_009637331.1, read as the reverse complement.
GATTTTTAATTAAAAAACAAAAGTGCACATAGAAGTTGTTAAAAACAGATTTTGTTTCAAGTAGAAATGTTCCCTGATAGCTAAGCCTTCAAGTCAAATTGATACCACAAAAAAAATAGGTGTGTTTACATGATACAAAAGTTAAAATAGGAGGAAGTCTGTGCATTCTTTCTTTTGCTTCTCTCCTCAGCAGAGCCTCCAAATCCTCTTTCTTTTCCTGGTCCAATTCAAGTTTATGTACATCGTGTGGACCACTCCACACTTCGTCTTGGCTTGTCTCCTTTACTTGCGTTCTTCGGTGAACCCTAGCCATCATGTCCCCAATTCCATCACTGAAGTAACATTTTCCCATCACTGTCTATCCAGTAGGTCCCAGTTCTCACTACCTGCATGCAAGCTTTTTATGCATTTGTTTTTCCTATCCAATACCACCTTTTGTTGTCATTTCAGAAGTGTTTGGAGTCCAGAGACCAGCACAGCCTGCTCTCCACTCCCTCTATGAGGAACAGGAGGCAGTGTCTGATCCCCCAGGCAGCATCACCTACAGCAGGCTGGTTTGCTGCAGCTGCATACCCTAGGCTCTTCTTGTTGACCTGGCTGTTTTTTTTCTGCACTTTCTTTCTAATGAGATCTTTCTTCCTACTCACACACCATTAATAGTTGTTATTTTATCATATTGTTCTGATTATACCAGCCTTTCCCCTTCACATCTAAAGCATGCCAAAAGAACATGCAGCTTGTGCAGCGCCTCTTCTTGCAATCACATCACCTGTCTGATCTCCTCATAAAAATTCCAAAACCACTACCAGATGTAAGGTTTCCTCCCCCAGCACAGCTCCATCAACAGGGTCCTTCTCATCCTGGCATGCTGCTGCTCTCCCATCTGCCAGCCCAGCAGAGGCCTTGTGTTCCCCAGGCATGAATTCAGCAGACACAGAGGCAGCTCTTGGGCATGGCCATACAGGTAAGGTATAGTTTGGGTTGAAAGAGACCTTTAAAGGCCATCTAGTCCAACCCCTGTGCAATAAGCAGGGACGTCTTCAACCAGACCAGCTTGCTCAGAGCCCCATCCAACCTGACCTTGGATGTTTCCAGGGATGGGGCACCTCTCTGGGCAACCTGTGCCAATGTTTCACCACCCTCAGCGTAAAAAATTTCTTCCTTTTTTTTGGATTTTAGTATATATGTGATGGGTTTGCCTGCCTTGTCTGTCAGATTTTGGATGTTGTTGCTCTTTCACAACAGGCAAGCTGTTCTCGCTAAAGCGCAACCTACCATTGCTATTGATCAACTGTCACCGGCAAAGCCTGTAGGCAACAGCCTCCTCCTCATCGTGCTGCCTTCAGACCAAGTGCCGGTGCTTTTTGGCAGGGAGTACAGCAAGAAGTCAGAAAAGCTTTTTATCTTTTCAGATCTGCTGCTATGGATATGTATGACCTTTTCAGGACGTAAGTATTAAATGTGTCACCTGGTGCCAATATAAATGGTCCTTGGAAAGTTCTGTGTTTTAATTAAGTGGATGCATTTGCTCCTCAGAGAGCTCAACATGTACTTGGGTGAATAAATGTTTTAATAATTCAGCTTCGTCTCTCCTAATCTTATAGCTGCAACCCACAGAAAAGCTTTCTTTTCCTTGACACTGAATACCAAATGAAGAATGCTCCATTTTCTTTCTCTGTTTTTTTTACTTTCTCTCCTTGGATCCAAGTTCTCGGCCAGCCTCTGAGACCACAGGGGAGCCCCACCACGGGACCCACGTGCGCAGCAGCCCTGTGCCGACTCCGGAGGACACAGCCATCCGTTGGCACCTTCCCTGGCTCTTCCTCCAAGGGCTGCCCAAGGAAGCAATGCCACCTCTGAGCATATCTCAGAGCGACAGCTATGTGGCTTCCAGCATCCATCTGCTTCACTGACCATTGCCTTTCCCTTACTGGTGGAAATGGTGTTTCATCTTGCTTGCGTGAAAGACTCTCATCTTCCCCCGCAGATGGTTCCTTCTGTCAGTAATTCAAACCGCTTTTTGGCACTTTGTTTTTGCATTGTGCTTTAAATCTCTCTTCCTTTTTGAAATTCAGAAGGCAGCTAAGGAGGTGAAAGCAGGCCCCAGGTGGGCTGTGGGACGGAAAAGAAAAGAAACTCAACAGTCTAAAAGTTGTGCGTCACCAGAAGAACTCATCTCATGACAGAGGCTATGCTTGGTGTGCATTTAATCTGAACATACCCGTCAGGCAAGAAAAGGTATCAGTCAGGCATTTTTCCAGGTCATGGTACAATCTACAACTATTGGCCTGAGATGTGCGTTGGATTTAGCACTGCAATTTTGTGATGCTGATGTTATTCTGTAAGGTTGCAATCTGAAACAACCTGTCTGCACAAACTGTGTTTGTTTTTCTGAGGAAATACGGAACACAGGCCCCACTCCTCCATGCCGTACCTACCTACATTTATAAGACACCACAACACGGATGTCTGCGTGTTACAAACCTGGGATGCTTTTAAGGACACGAGGAGGAGGAGAAATTTGGCGTGGTGAACAAAGGCTGGACACTGTTTTCTTACATGAGAGACCCATCGATCTGTAAGGGGAAGAAGAGTGGCAAAACAGCAGTTCATCGGATTAGAAATTGTCCTCTACAGCGTGTGTGCAGGGCTGCTTGCAGCTCAGTGGGACCGTACCAGCCCAGCACCCATTACTGTCCATGTAACTGGAACCAAAGCCCGTGCACAGACCTTCAAGCAGAGGCCCCTCGTTTGCTTCGTTACGGGAGGGTGGCTCTGCTCGTCTGCGTGCCTCCTGCCTGCCAACGGGTGCAAACTGCTGCACGACAGGGGTTAATTTTAACTGTGGCCCTTACGTAACTTTTATTTTAATTGCCTGCATTTGACATCTGTGAGGCTAAGGCACTAACAGCCACAGTGAAAGTGCTGAGGAATAAGTCCATAAGTAATTCCTGTTTTATCCCCGGCTTATATCATTTACTTCATTACGATACTGCCTGCAGCCTTCAGCTGCTCTTTCCTTACTCAGAGTTAATAGATTTCACATGCCTCTGTGCCTCATCCCTCTCTCCGCTAAACTAACTCTGTAGGCACACCAAATAACTTCCCCTGTGTCCGCTGCCAGTGGGTTAGCGTGAAGACAACCCAAGTGCTCTGTAACTGGGATGCAGCAGCTGCACACTGAAAATTTAAGATGTCCTAAGAGCAACCCCTGGCCGCAGAGCTTTGCTGTGATGCAGCACACACACGCCACGACACGAGCAGCAACACAGAAACCGCTGCTTTCAGAGAGCAAACACTGAAAATGCTGCCTGTGCAGGAAAGGACTGGATTGCAACTGAGCTGCACCTCGGTTACGTCAAGCTGCAACTACCTTGGAGCAACCCCAGAGCACGGACGTGCACAGCCCCTGTGCTCTGGTTTTCTCTGGCAGGGTTTGGGTGAAGCAGGCCCTCGCTGCCAGCGTGAGCTGCATTCTTCATCACCCTACACCCTTATCTGGAATCGAGGTCTTGGTATTAGGGGCACAAAATTGTTGCTTTTTTTAGATCCCCCCATTGCTTGTCTTTGTGGAGGCCCCTAGGGCTGCAAAGGGCTGCAGGACACCTTGAGGTTCCCAATGGTGGAAACTGCCATGGCTCCCTTGATGTGAACCCTGAAGCCCTCCAAGGTGTTCATGCTAGCTGAGGAGGTGCTCTCCGGCATCTCTGTAAGATGTTACGGACCACTTTCTGGAGGAGAAGTAAGAATTCAGAACTAAATCAGGATCCTCTTCTGGGTTGTTGTGGAAGCATGCGGTATTTGGAAACCTGGAGAGCACAAATACCTTCATTGCTCAGAGTTTCCTGATGTGACATTGAAGGCTCAGTGCTTGTAGCTCTCATGTTATGATGTTCACTTGGCTTTCTTGGAAGATATTTAACTAATCAGTATAATTTAGTACATTTGTATCTGTAAATATAGCTGCACAACTCTTGCAACAGACTTTTGCTACAAAGCCAGCTGTTACCAACCCTCTTTCCATTTAAAACTGTGGTTTCTGGAGTCTGCTAACTACAAGAATTTCAATTTGCTCTTTAAGAAAATGTAAATTTTTTTCTGTACTCCTTCAGGTTGTGAAGCAAAGTTTGAAAGTATGTCTTGGCTGCACTGTGAAAAATCACAGCATCAACAAGTATACCTGATGATTTTTAAGCTAAGCTCATGGCTTTGTGAGGGTTTACATGCAATTTTGAATGGGAGGGGCTATGAATAATAATAGTGGTGGTGATGCAACGTGGTGTAAAGGTGTAAACAATGTGAGATTTCCCCACTGGATTGAAATGAGACACCTTCAAGTCTTTTGTGAAATTTCAACACAGCTCAAAGAAACATTTTCTGAGCAGCCCGTGGGCTGCAATATTGGGAACAGGTTCTTCCAGTGTTAACGAGCAAGCATCCTGCCTCAGAAATTACATCCAAGCATTTTCAGAGCAGAATATCTTATAAATATATTTTTTATGTTCTGATATGTGAGATTGGGCACTGGAGGATGCATCTGTTTTCCAGCAGAGAGGATCTGAATGATGTAGTCTGAAAAGAGGAGTTAGAGCTCAAAAATAAAGTCTCACTATTATATATCTTACAAAACAAGAAAGCCAGACCAAGATTCAGAGATATTCAGGGTGAGAGACATGCAAACCATCCCAATGACTTCAATGTAGTGGCATGAATATGAGTCTGTCACAAAACTCAGGAGCATCCTTCTTGTTTCAGACAGTTTTTGCCCTCATAAAGTCTACCTGAGATGCAGGATCTGAGTGAAATTTATCTAGGGCAATTAGCTGAATTTCCACTTGCTATTTGCTATCCATTACGCAGGCATTTTGGGCCAAATGTTTTAAAATATTTTTGATGTCCCATCTTGAAATTGTCAATATGCAATTCTTCATCAGTGCTTTCAAGAGGTCCAAGTTCACCTGGCTAGCTGTGTGCACAAAACACAACTAATTAAAGTAACGGTATATTCTTGTTTGCACCTTCTGCTCCTCGGTCTTTTCAGGCCCCAAACTGGCAGTCCAATGTGGCCAACTGTGTTAAAAGTTGTGCAAGGTCCTGCAACTCAACCCCTAGTATCAGTACAGGCTGGGGGATGAAAGGATTGAGAGCAGCCCTGAGGAGAAGGACTTGGTTGATGAAAAGCTGGACATGAGCCGGCACTGTGCGCTTGCAGCCCAGAAAGCCAACCGTATCCTGGGCTGCATCAGAAGAAGCGTGACCAGCAGGTCGAGGGAGGGGATTCTGCCCCTCTGCTCCGCTCTGGTGAGACCCCCTCTGCAGTACTGCCTTCAGCTCTGGGGTCCTCAGCACAAGAAGGACATGGACCTGTTGGAGCGAGTCCAGAGGAGGCCACGAAGATGATCCGAGGGCTGGAACACCTCTCCTATGAGGCCAGGCTGAGAGACTTGGGGTTGTTCAGGCTGGAGAAGAGAAGGCTCCGGGGAGATCTTATTGCGGCCTTCTAGTACCTAAAGGGGGCTTATAAGAAAGATGGGGACAGACTTTTTAGCAGGGCCTGTAGCGATAGGACAAGGGGCAACGGTTTTAAACTAAAAGAGACCAGGTTCAGACTAGATATAAGGAAGACATTTTTTTAATGATGAGGGTGGTGAAACACAAACAGGTTGCTCAGAGAGGTAGTAGATGCCCCATCCCTGGAAACATTCAAGGACAGTCTGGATGGGGCTCTGAGCAACCTGATTTAGTTGAAGATGTCCCTGCTCATTGCAGGGGGTCAGACTAGATGACCTTTAAAGGTCCCTTCCAACCCAAATAGAGTATGCCATGAAAAATATCAAGGCCCTGAAGCTGAGCTGCTGCACCAAGTTGATTTGAAGCCTAAATTTTGAAAATATAAAAATAGGCTTTTAGCAGTCTGCCTGACAGAGGCAGAGACATCGTGTGGGCAAGCTGTTCCAGAAGACGGCTGTGCAATGGTTATTAAGAGCTGTACTTCCATAATAACAGTGCTGGGAGGTTTCCTTAGTAAAGAATGATAAGCAAGTTTCAGCTTCTTCCTCACTGAGACCTGGAGGCAGCACTGTGTTTGGGTAGCTCTGGTGCATTATCCTTTAATAGCTAAGCAATATACTTCACTTGAAGGATGTTTTTTCCCCCCCCCCCCCCCCCCGGGCCCCCCCCCCCCACTTTCAGAATAGCATCTTCCATTGTTGGTTATTGTCATTATCAACTAATTTCCCCAACCACTGCTTTAACAATCATTTCCTAGCTTCCAGGCATTAAGCAAAGATTGCTGCAGCATAATTGGATTAATTTAGAGACTGACTTGGAACAGCATAATTGATTTGAATTTTATTCTCTTTTCTCTAGCCACTTCTTTCACTAAAAATCACAGCGTGGTAAGGTCTGTAAGCTCAGGCATGGGCTCAGGTCTTCTGCAGGCAAAGCCCTCGTGAGCGGGAGCCCCCCGCTTGCCTAAGTGGGTACCTTCACCCATGCTCCATGCACCCCACCTCTGAGGAGGGGTCCCCGCTGACCTTCAGGCCCCTTTCTTCTGCCACCCTTTGCAGGGCTTTGGGTGCCAGAGAAATCATGAACCAAATCGCTTCTCAAACATCACTGCAGGGGTTGGGTTTCTTGTTGCTTGTCAAGGAGAAAACAAACTGCAGAGGAAGTGAGAGCCAGGGCCAAGGTGGCCGTGGTGAGACTGCAATTGCTTTTTTACGCTGAGGACCACAAGTCCCAGCTCTCAGGCCGTTAGGCAGGGACCTCTCAGGCACAAGAAGAAGCAACGTTTCAAAGGCTCCTGTTCCCGCACCACCCTCACCGTGCCCGTCAGAGCGCTGCCCTTCGCAGCACTGGCTTTGCTGTCTGCTTCTGCATCAGGCTCATCAGTTCTCCCCCTGCCCCGGGCAGTGAGGGCTCTGCAAACCCCTAACGAGTTGATACCAAAGGGTTCAACAATTTAGTTAAATTAACAGAAAAGCAGGCACATTCTTTAGCCTGGCATCCCAAGGCTGGGAAGCATTAAGAAAACAAAGAACAAATGGTAAAAAAGGGACACTGTTATCTAAGTTAGTAGGTAAGAATGTAGAAAGAGACCTTCAAGAGAGGGAGTTCTAGACATGAAGGGAGCCAAGCTGATAAGACGTTACAACCCACAGACATCAACAATAAATTGGCTGAGAGCAGGACAGAGGTGATTGTGGTAGTGGGAGATCACGACCTCCAACTCAAACGGCCTCCCCGAAAGAGGGCAAAACCCCACTTGGGGAGCACGCGTAGTTAATACAGAGGCTTCATTAGTGCTTACTGAGGATGGGTCAT
>NW_009637331.1:0-340 GCF_000690535.1 Cariama cristata | reverse complement strand
CCCCCTAGGGCTGCCATAAACCAATCTTAGCTTTCTAAACTATCATTTGGTTTAGAGAGTTTTCTTGGTTATGATTTTCGGTAGCAGAGTGAATGGTGGGATGGGAGAAAGGCCAGAGTGTTGAAAAGAAACAGACTATTTTTTCATCTGCTGATAAATACCACCACGTGCTTATGTAGCTTCCGAGCTGGTGGGACCAAGGCGACAACTGACCCAAAGCAGCAGCCTGTGGGGCTCTGAGGCACCTCATGCTGTATGAAGGGTTTTGTTCTCTGGCACAGCGATGTCATTGCTGTGACATGGGGCATGGCTGCTGTCACCGTTTATGGCTGGGCCGGCT
>NW_009637330.1:2254-6627 GCF_000690535.1 Cariama cristata | reverse complement strand
CGACTCCACAGCAGGTGGGAAACTGGATTCAGGAATGCACGGATCAGGGATGGAGGCAGGGGAGCAAGCAGAGTCCCACCAGGATGCCAGCCATAAAGGAAATAGGGGCTGACCCCCGTGACCCCTGAGCTTTATACCGAGTATTCCCGTGGGTGGGATGGAATACTGCATTGGTCAGGCCTGGGTCACCTGTCCCCTCTGCAGCTTCCTGGGGATGCGACCCCTCCTCCGCCTTCCCCCCACGAGGAGCCCAGCGGAGCCCAAGAGAACCTTCAGGGAACACACACACACCCGTGGGCCTTTCTGCATAATGGTACCGCTCATCTATGTGGATTGCCTGAAACCTGTAGTCAGCTTTCAGAGGGTGCAGTTACTGAAAAACTTAACTGAAGGAGAAAAAAAAATCTACTGAAAGCAGAAATAGTCCTGGTTTAGCCAAACCAGTGCTACAAAGATCGGTAACATCCAAACCCCCTTGCTTTCTAACTTTCCTAACCAAAGTGGGAAGCTCGGTGCAGCTGGGTAAGGAGTCCAACATAATGAAACTCAGTAACAGCAGAGTATTATGAAGCAGGCATTCTTTGCAGCACTGGGCAGCACTGGGAATGGCTCCACTATGAGTACTCCAACGATTTGGTGAACTTTCAGAGATTATGTATCATAAAGTTATACATATTCATAGGATTTCTGAGAACTCATTTACATAAACATAATTCCTGGAACTCATTAATATATGCAAATGTCTGAGCCACATTTGCAGTCTTCCCTGGTGGTTTTTGTCCTGGTTTATCACTGTCTCAAGTTCATTATCTTGGTTCCTTATCTTGGTCTCGATTGGTGTCTGTTGGTTTCTTTGTGCTTCTCAGGATGAGTTAGACACAGATGCAATTATTATGTCCTTAGGTGCATTCTTGTCTGAGTTGTCTAAAGTGAGATTGTCCCAGAGCCTCCTTATCTTACAACCATTCTAGTTATCCCCCAAATCACAAAGGCTTTTGTCCAAAGCGAGGTCGTCCAGGAGCCTGCCCATCCCACAGCCATTCTAGCCATCCCCCAAAGGCCCTTCCTTTGTTTAGGTGAGTAACTAAGATATTTACAACATCTTCCTTGTTCTTGGGCTTTTAACTCTTTCATCAGGACATTCCACCCCTTAGTCCATACCATTAACGTCATACTCAGGTCAGTACAGTTTTTCTTCCCAACTCCAACTAATTATACATATATACATATTATACATATATACAGACATTAGTTTATGATTAGGGATTTCCATCTATCATAGCAGTCTCTCAGGGTAGGAGAAATAGTATGAGATTTAGCACAGTTCATGCCCACAGGTTGCAGGTTAAAGGTGTCAATGTCGAGGAAGTTACTGGGCACCACTTGTCAAAGCTAGCTCCGGTTGTCATCACTATGGTGTTAACCTGAAAGATACTTATTGAATACTGTTAGATTTAACATCATACAATTCAGAACTGAGCATTCTCACCTTGCATCAAATCCCCTTGAGGTACACATTGGACTTCACCATTCTTCCACATCACCCACCAAGTACAATCAGGCCTTTGAGTGAAAGCAATCCCACGAATGGGTTTGCCTTTGCCCGGAGCAGGAAACACCCAAACAGTTTTCCCCAACATACTCCTTTCATGCACCACAGGGACTTTATCCCCTTCTAGAGTATGTAGAAGGTCTGACTGAGCAGGCCTGGCTTGATTGATGGATCCCCTGGTGTTAACTATCCAAGTGGCTTGTGCCAAATGTTTATCCCAATTTTTAAAGGTTCCACCACCCATTGCTTTTAGTGTAGTCTTTAACAAGCCATTGTACCATTCATTTTTTTCCTGAGGCTGGTGCATGATAGGGGATGTGATATACCCATTCAATACTATGTTCTTTGGCCCAAGTGTCTGAGATTGTTTCAAAAATGAGTCCTGTTGTCTGACTTGATTCTTTCTGGAGTGCCATGCTGTCATAGAACTTGCTTTTCAAGGCCCGAGATAGGGTTCTGGGCGGTGGCATGGGTCATGGGATACTGGTTTCCAGCCAACTGGTGGTTGCATCCACCACTGTGAGTACGTAGTGTTTGCCTTGGCAGGTTTGTGGGAGTGTAATATAGTCAATTCGCCAAGCCTCCCCATATTTATATTTTAACCATTGTCCTCCATACCACAGACACTTTAGCCGCTTGGCTTGCTTGATTGCGGCACATGTTTCACATTCGTGGATGACCTATGCGATAGTGTCAATGGTTAGATCCACCCCTCAATCATGAGCCCATTTATAGGTGGCATCCCTTCCTTGATGGCCTGAAGTGTCATGGGCCCACCGAGTTAGAAAAAGTTCACCTTTATGTTCCCAGTCTAGATCCACCTGAGCCACTTCAATCTTAGCAGCCTGATCTGCCTTCTGGTTGTTGTGATGTTCCTTAGTGGTTCGACTTTTAGGTACGTGAGCATCTACGTGACGTACTTTTACAGTCAGGTTCTTTAGCCGGGCAGCAATATCTTGCCACAGTGTGGCGGCCCAAATGGGTTTTCCTCTGCACTGCCAGTTACTCTGCTTCCACGGCTTGAGCCACCCCCACAAGGCATTTGCCACCATCCATGAGTTAGTGTACAGATAAAGTACTGGCCATTTTTCTCTTTCAGCAATGTCTAAGGCCAGTTGGATGGCTTTTACTTTTGTGAACTGACATGATTCGCCTTGTCCTTCAGTGGCTTCAGTGACTCGCTGAATAGGACTCTACACAGTCGCTTTCATCAACCAGTGTTTTCCTACTAAATGCCAAGATCTGTCAGTGATTCATATATAACGAAAAATACATTTCATTATACCGTGGAGCCTCATCAGTGCCTGTCATCTCCTCTTCTTCTGGTGACATGTTGAAATTTTTTCCTTCTGGCCAGTCCATGATCACTTCCAAGATTCCTAGGCGATCAGTATTTCCTACTCGAGCCCTCTGTATGATTAATACAACCCACTTACTCCATGTAGCATGGGTTGCATGATGAGTGGAAGGAGCTTTGCCTTTGAACATCCAGCTTAGCACTGGTAACCAGGGAGCCAGGAAAAGCTGTGCTTCAGTGCCAACCACTTCTGAAGCGGCTCGAACTCCTTCATAGGCTGCTAATACTTCTTTTTCGGTTGGAGTGTAGTTAGCCTCGGAGCCTTAGTACCCTTGACTCCAGAATCCTAGGGGTCAACCTCGGGACTTTCCAGGTGCCCTCTGCCAGAGACTCCAGGTAGACCCATGGTCCCCAGCTGCCGTGTAGAGTACAATTTTAATACCCCACACAATGATGTCATCGGTGTACTGCAGGTGTTCTGGAGCTCCACCCTTTTCCAGTGCAGTCTGGATCAGTCCATGGCAGATGGTCAGGCTGTGTTTCCACCCCTGGGACAGTCAATTCCAGGTGTACTGGATGCCCCTCCAAGTGAAAGCAAACTGCGGCCTGCACTCTGGTGCCACGGGAATAGAGAAGAACGCATTAGCAATGTCAGTAGTGGCGTACCACTTGGCTGCCTTCGACTCCAGCTCATAGTGGAGTTCTAACATATCTGGCACAGCAGTGCTCAGCGGTGGCGTGACTTCATTTAGGCCACGATAGTCCACTGTTAATCTCCGTTCCTCATCAGACTTTTGAACTGGCCGTATCAGACTCTTAAAGGGTGAACGCGTCTTACCGATTACTCCCTGATCTTCTAACTGTCAAATCAGTTTGTGAATGGGCATCAGGGAATCTCGGTTGGTGCGGTACTGTCATCAGTGCACTGTTTCGGTGGCAGTTAGCACCTGTTGTTCTTCCACTCTCAGCAGACCCACAACAGAAGAGAGGCCTCTGAGAGGCCAGGCAAGGTAGACAGCTGTTTAATATCATCAGTCTCTACAGCTGTTATACCAAATGCCCACTGATTCCCTTTTGAGTCCTTGAAATACCCTTTTCTTAGGTAGTCTATACCCAGAATGCATGGGGCCTCTGGGCCAGTCACAATGGGGTGTTTTTGCCATTTGTGCCCAGTTAGGCTTACTTTGGCCTCCAAAAGAGACAACTCTTGGGATCCTCCCTTCACCCTAGAAATGTCTCTACAGCTGTTATACCAAATGCCCACTGATTCCCTTTTGAGTCCTTGAAATACCCTTTTCTTAGGTAGTCTATACCCAGAATGCATGGGGCCTCTGGGCCAGTCACAATGGGGTGTTTTTGCCATTTGTGCCCAGTTAGGCTTACTTTGGCCTCCAAAAGAGACAACTCTTGGGATCCTCCCTTCACCCTAGAAATGTGGATTGATTCTGTTCCTATGTGATTTGATGGCATCAGAGTGCACTGGGTGCCAGTGTCTACCAAGGCTTTATATTCCCGTGGTTCTGA
>NW_009637330.1:0-2019 GCF_000690535.1 Cariama cristata | reverse complement strand
GTAAAACCACAGGGCACCTCACGTCGTGTACCGTTTCTCTGGACTCAATCTTGTAGGAGGGCGTCGTCTTTTAGTGGCTGCAATGTGGGGTTGTGTAGATGGAGAGTAGAATCTGTCCTCAATCTTGGACACTTTGTCACACACCTGTCCAAGGATTTTTTAAGATTTCTCAGTCAATTTTTCCACAGCTGAAATGTGAGCTTCTAGGGAAAAAATGAGATTACCTTCATATTGCCATAGTCACCCAGCTAGTGCATCCACTCTTGGTTCCTCTCCAACTTCCCAGTCCTTCACTACCAACGTATGAGCATACAATGGTGGAGTGCCCTGCGACACTTTCTGCCGCATGGCTTGTGTGCATTGGACTTTATCTGGGTTGGTGTGTAGCCATGGATCGTCTAGGTTAGAATAAATCATGTCTCGCACAGCTAATTCCCTCAGATACTGGATACCTTTCTCCATGGTGTTCCACTTACATGGATAACATGCAATATCTTCCCTGATCAGGTACCTCTCCCTTACAGGTGACAGGAATTGCCGCCAGATGCTGAAATTTTGTGCCTTTTTCCCAATTGCCTTGTCAATGTCCCCTTCCCTAGAGAGGGATCCCAGTTGCTCGACTTCTCTACCATGTAAATCCATGCTGCTCGACCCGTTATCCCGGCACCGGACCACCCAAGTGATAATGTGCTCACCTGGTTGACGGCTGTAGTCTTTGCGTGTATCTCACAGTTCATGAGATTTTAGGGACTGGGTTATTACCCTGGTTCTGCCTCTCCTTGGTTTTGAGGTCAGGGGATTACCTCTGGTTCCACGTCATCCTCGCATTCTCATGATGCTCTTGGTTCAGTGTCATCCTCCTGCTCTCATGATGGCCCTGGATCAGCCTCATCCTCCCCCAAACGAGCTGATTTTTTTGTATATTTCTTCTTCTGTACAGGGGAGACTGATACAGGCACAGGTCGGTTCCCTGACTTGCTTGCGTTACCCATCACCGGAGTCTGAGCAGACTGTAGCATAGCTGGGAGATCGCACAACCAGCTGACTGTTGCTGGAGTCGCAGTGGCAACAGCGCCCATCACCAGGGTCAGAGTGGCTGTGTTAGGGGATGGGGTGGCTTTGGCACACATGGTAGGAGTTGAGATGGCTTCACAGCACCTACACCTGTACTGACGTTTAATATTATACCACACCAGAAAAACATTCAGAGTATATGATAATAAGATCATGCTGGTTTGACGGTCCCAAGACTATCTGAAGTTCTCAAAATTTAGTGCAGTCAGGTTTGCAGTGAAGGGAGAAGTACTATTTCCCCAAGTAAAATTGTGAATATAATTACTAACAAAATCTGCTAGCCCGAAATACACAGATAAAGTCGCTACTATCAATTCATGACCTGAGCTGCTTGTCATCACTATATAGACATAAAGGATCGGAGCGATAATAGTCCATTTTATCACAGAGTAAATCAATGCCAAACACCCTAGTACAACCATGCCTATCACCCAACGCCCAGCAGTGATGAACTGTTTATACACAACAAAAGCCAACAACATATATGGCAGGGAAGGCACTACTACGCTCAGCTCTGAATAAAACTGTGAAAAGACACAATGTACAATTATGCCCAACACCCAGGAAATAGCATTATTAAAGTTGTTTTAATTTCCAACCCCTAAAGACTCTGAAAGACAGAAGCCTGATCCGCTCTCGGCTGAGCTGTCCGGGTCTTCTCCCACCGGGACAGGGATTCAAACTCGTATCTCTCAGACTGAGAATCCGGGGCTTTTCATGGTGAAACTGCTTGTGAAGCTGCTCGAGCCCCATGTTGGGCGCCAAAAGTCTGTCACCATTTAAGGCTGGGCTGGCGCTTACAGTGGGTGACAGATGCTCTCTGTTAATCCCGGCCTTTCCCAGAAGGGGAAGGAGGGGAGAAAAGGGAGAGAGACTGGTGGGTTGGAAACTTAAAACAAACTTTAATAGAATAATTACAATGAAAAAAGAGTGTAAATAATATTA